>NC_056743.1:1156238475-1156275975 GCF_019279795.1 Protopterus annectens | reverse complement strand
AGAAGACATTTCTTACTTGTCCTGAAGTTTTAATCACCCAGGGAGTATTTTTTTTTCAGGAAATGACTTATAAAACCACTTTCCCAGCAAACAATCTCAGCACTCACATTAAAAAGCAAAATCAATGTAAGGAAGTCTGCAAGACAGCATGCACTTATGTTACAAATGGGATATTCTAAAATGTCTTCCATTAGAAAATGTCACCCTTGAAATAAATTGAGTCGTTATGGCTATACTAAATCAATATGCCCCACTAAGATAAAAAGAATCAGGCAAGACCCAGCCCCATGGTTAACCCAAAATTCATGACAACTAATGAAACAAAGAGACAAGACCTGGGCATCTTGTCATGCTCTGAAAACACCAGTAATTCTTCAACAATTTAAACACAAGAAATTTCACTGAACAAAACTTTAACATAAAAAAATTCACTGAACAAAACTTTAAGCATAACAGGAAACAACACTTTTACAATGCACAAATAACCCATCAAAATAATCTCCTAACAGTTTGGTCCCCTATTCAAAAACTGTTAAATCCAGTCCACACATGCAAACAAAAACACTGACCTGATCAGCCCCCATCTGTAATACTTTCAACACTCACTTTATTCATATAATAATCACCTTAATTAAGAATGGTGCTACATTCAACCTACCTCCCCAGTTAAACAAAACTCATTCTTTCCATTTGTCCTTTTGGTAAGTCCCAGCTTCCACAATAAAGAAATATCTTCTTAAACTCAAACCAACAACCCTTGCTGTGGACGACTCTCCTCCAGAATTTTTCAGAAAATAAGCAGATGCAATCGCCATTCCAATTTCTATACTTAATAAATCCAAACAGGAATGCTGCACTTCTTCCATTTGAAAAAAAAAACAGGCTTATATACTGCCTTTACACAAAAATAGATCCTTATAAAATTATTCGAGTTATAGACCCATTGCCATACATCCACCAGTAACCAAGATTCTGGAAAAGTGTATCCATGTACAATTACTAAACTACATAATCGCTATCAATCAACTGTCCCTTTCCCATCATGCTTTTCAACCTCACCACAGCACCACCAGAGCTCTATTTCAATTCACAGAAATTATAAACAAAAACAGAAATACAGGGATCCTTGTATCCTTCCTCTTCCTGGACTTGTCAAACTGTGTCTCATAGCAAACTTCTGCAAAAACTTTCTCATCTAGGAATCTCACTTCTCTCTGTCTCTCTGTCTCTCTGTTTCTCTCTCTCTCTCTCTCTCTCTCTCTCCATCTCTCCTGATTTAGTAGCTGCCTTGTTGATAGGTGCCAAGCTATAACTTGGAAAAAATCTATACTCTTCCTTTCATAAGACTAACACAGGCATACTACAAGGCTCCATACTTGGGCCCTTACTGTTCAACATATGCATAAATTACCTTTACTCTGCCAGCAAACATGCTGACTTTGTCCAATACACAGATGATTCTACATTCCTTTGTTCTGACCCCAACTTGACCACATTTAAGAGCTGACTCAAGAATCATTTTTGTCTATAGAATTTTAACTAGATAGCTCAGAACTCCTACTTCACCCTAAAAAAACTAAGCTCTTACTATTTACTTCAAAGTCTCTCTTTCATACCAAACTTGACCTTAATATAATTTAGGTGATAATATTAAAACTAGTAGTAGTAGTACCACATGTTAAAATCTTAGTGTCCTAATAGATAAAAAAAATGAAATCTGACATTCATATCCAAACAACCATTTAAAAAAAATCAAAAACTTGGCCAAACCTTTTCCCAGAGACAGCACAAGAGAAAGACTTGCCAAAACATATCTGATTCCTACGCTAATGTGTGTCTCTCCTATATTCACAAACCTACAAACGAGCAAAAATGAAAGCTAGAGCAATGCTTCAACAAGGTAGCAAAATTAATGGCAAATCTCCCTCATAGAACTCATCACTGCAGAGCCCAACAACAAATAAAATGTCTAGAACTCACCAACCAGCTACAATACTCATATATTACCACATCCATACCTCTCAACTGTCCAAATTTTTGCAGTGTCCAAATTTTGTCTCATATTTTTGGTCTGTTCCTCATAAAATTTGTGGTTTTCTGGCAAATTACTGAGGATTTATTTCATTAAATAATACTAAATATTGAGAGATACTTGAGTTTCAGACTTCATATTCTTAAGAAATACATACAATAATAATGCAAAATCTTTTATTCTTACAATATCTTTATGTTTATATGAGCAATATTTAAAATATGTCTCTGTTTTGGGGCCTTTGTCCCCCAATTATTTTTGGCTTTGTCCTTATTTCTTGCACCATGAGGTTGTTAAATATGACCACATCCTATAAAATATTAAACTTCCCTAAAACATATCCTGCTCTATAAAATGTGCTACTACCCTACTCTCTGAAAAGACAGCTCCTCTCCAAAGAAAAACATCTACTTATTATTTCTGAATCACAAAATATGGGTGTTGGATGTTCTCTTCCCCAACCATGTCTCCAAAATATGGAATAACTTTCCTCTACACTCAAATAACTTAATAGCAAACTTACTTTCAAACTAAACCTTAGCCAGCTCCTAATTGAATCCTGGCTTTGCTCATGTATATCACCTGGATAACATGAAAAGAAACCTCTTCTGCCTATACTATCCTCATAATTCTGTTCATACATACACACTGACTCATAGCTGTTCTACATATACCCACCAACCTACATTATCCTCCTAAGCTGTTTTACACATACCCACTATCTGTCGTACACAGTTCTACTCTAAAACTATGGCACCTTCCTCACTTACTTTGCCTTATGCGCTTCTCTCTGCCTCCCTCTCTACTACTCTTCCTCCCCACTTCCCTTTCCACTAAACACCATCCTCCACTATTCTTTCTTCCTCCCCGGCACAAACTTCTACTACATTCTACTTTCCTAACTAAAAATACACCCCTTCCCCTCTATCCTCCTGAACTCTTAAATAATATCTATCTTCCTTTCATAATTACTCAACCTACAACTTTCTCATTATTGGTATATAATATATATGGGATGCATACTACTTTGTGAATAAAATACTTATGCATTTACCTTACTAGTTTTGTGCTTTTCACTGTATTTGGTGCTGGTGTTTTTTGTCTACTTGTTCCAGTTTCTGCCGTGCACCTGGTCTTATTTGCAGAGGTTTTTTTTCTTGACTATATAATATATCTGCCACTTTAAAACAAATTAACATACTCTCGTGTAATATCTCTTACTCTCTACCACATGCATCTCCAAATATCTCTTGACCTTTGCACAGTCTGCCAGTTTATCATTTACTCCTACATGCCACACTTACTATAGAATTTCCCTTCTTAATAAACCAATACTACATCCATCTTTGTATCTTGTCCAATTGTTTTCTTTATTACTAAAGCTATGTATCACTGCTCTGAATTGCATTGTATCTGTCTGCCAAAACTGCTCTGTAGGTTTCCAGAATATTCCTCTATACTGCTTGTCAAACTGAATTCAGCATTAAGAATGATATGCTTTTTGGAACTCCTAAATCCTAACTACTATGTTGAAAGCATCACTCAGAACTATATATAAGATAAAAATTCTCTTTGTGTTCAAAATTCCTAATGTATTATCTTCTGTTATATCATTACTGTGCTGTTAATTTTATACTATTTTCTTTTATTGTAATTTTTATTGTTATTGCAGCTTTTCTCCTTAGGCTTCTGCTGAAGAGGGGCTGTTATGCCCAGTCATACTTTCCCAGTAAACAAAAGTAAAATAAATAAGTAAATAAATGAATAAAAACATGACTAAGAAATATAACTCTGTGGTATCTCTTTAACAACTTTTTGCAGTAATGAATGCAAGGCTATTGTGATTATGAAATTATGCAATGGTAATTCCACCTGCTAACAAGTAAACTGGGAGATCTTATCATACCATAATCTTGTAATTGGGCTGGTTAAGCTACTCTCTTGCCAGAAAACGAAAGTGAGATTGCAGAGTACTAATAACAATGCACATAAGGCACCATTTTTTTAGCAGTTTCGTGAAACCCTATTCTTAGGTCTCTCAGGGCTATTAACACTGCTAGACCAGGTAAGAAATGTATTGAATGCACTAAACTCAGTTATATGGCACAGTTCTCATTTAAACCTCCACCAGATACATTTACCCACTATAAATGACCTCATTAGGTGCTTAGAATAATGTCCCTGTGTCTCTCGCTTGTGAGCAGTGGATGTGATCGGTTCTTTGAGCTGACACTTGCTAAAGATGTTATGGCATCAACATCCTGAGTAGTGTTTGATAGTGCAAAGCAAGTTTTATCATGCAGTCCTGTTGTTTAGGTCTGGTCTAGTACCACTCTTAGACAGCACATATCTTCAGTCATTTGGGTAATCAATCCTTCTGTTACAGATCAGGTAATACATCCAGCCTTGGGCTCAATCTGATTAGTTGTCTCCAAATAGTAGATGGCAGTTGACATTATTTTAGTGGTACTAACTTTAGATCAGCCATTTTTTTCACACTTACTTGTTGAACATGTACTCAATGAACATTTTCAAACTAGTTTGTATAACTTCACAGGTACCATACCCTACATCTAGAGCATATTTTTGGTTCCAGTCCTCAAAATAACTTGATCCATTTGAAATTTACTTTTCCTGCACTCTCTGGTCAACACTTTCTAACCAATGATAAGACTTCTTTGTTATGTCTTCCTTAAATCAAGACACTGTTTTGTGTAGACACATATGAACCTGTGGTTAACCTAAGTCCATTCTGGAATGTGTGTTCCTAGTGTAAAATAATGCAGAAAGAGTACAGCATTGGTGGTTAAATGTAAGGCATTATAATGAATAAAATTAATTACTATATGCTGCATAGACCTGCCATGGGGACTCAATTCCTTCTCAGTTTCCTGGAATCGTTTCACAGAGTTTTTCATCCAATCCATTTGAAGCTGGATTGTTGCATACAGGGTAAAGTGTTCGATAGTCCACTTGACAAAAATCATAACTGTTTCTGACTGGAACTATGGGCAGTTGCCAGTATTTGATTGTTTTTATAATTCATTTCCTGAAAACACAATACTTAGTGCAGATATCTTTTTTGTCACATATGACTCCATACAAATGACTTCTGGCCACTATGGGTGCATTCCCTGCTCTTTGCAACACTGAGGCCCCGAAAGGACTGACAAAAGCAACATTTAAATGTTGCTAAAGTGTAGGCAGTCGTATCTATGGATATAGAGGTGTGTGTGTCTGCAATGGATTTCATACTATACAACATTCAGCCTAACTTAATAAATTCATAGTTTGTCATCTTATCCCCCATCCATCCATCAGTTCCGGACACTGCACTTGACCTTTTCATTCCTACTACAAGGCCTTGAACTGGCTCATTCATTCCCATGTGAGGGCTAGAGCCTTATGTCTCATTTATTCCCCGATAAATGCAAGAGCCTATAAGCTCATTCATCACAGAGAATTGAGAAGAGAAGAGAGGGGAAGGGAAGAGAGAAGAGAAGGGAAGAGAGAAGAGAAGAGAGAAGAGAAGAGAAGAGAAGAGAAGAGAAGAGAAGAGAAGAGAAGAGAAGAGAAGAGAAGAGAAGAGAGAGAAGAGAAGAGAAGAGAAAGGAAGAGAAGAGAAGAGAAAGGAAGAGAAGAGAAGAGAAGAGAAGAGAGGAGAGGAGAGAAGAGAAGAGAAGAGAAGAGAAGAGAAGAGAAGAGAAGAGAAGAGAAGAGAAAGGAAGATAAGGGAAGAGGGAAGAGAGAAGAGAAGAGAAGAGAAGGAGAGAGAGAAGAGAAGAGAAGAGAAGAGAAGAGAAGAGAAGAGAAGAGAAGAGAAGAGAAGAGAAGAGAAGGGAAGAGAAGAGAGTTGGGTCCCAAAGGGTTGTCATGCTTATTATGGCCCATTCAGAGGGTTGTCATGCTTATTATGGCCCATTCTATCCTATCTAATCCCACTCATGTTATGGCTAGAGGAATGCACCAATGTCACAAGTCAAGGGACTCCCAAAAAATTGACCTTCACCCATTCGCAGGGAAGAGAAGAGAAGAGAAGAGAAGAGAAGAGAAGAGAAGAGAAGAGAAGAGAAGAAGAGAAGAGAAGAGAAGAGAAGAAAGAAGAGAAGAGAAGAAGAGAAGAGAAGAGAAGAGAAGAGAAGAGAAGAGAAGAGAAGAGAGGAGAGAATGGAAGAGAGAAGAGAAGAGAAGAGAAGAGAAGGGAAAAGAAGAGAAGAGAAGAGAAGAGAAGAGAAGAGAAGAGAAGAGAAGAGAAGAGAAGAGAAGAGAAGAGAAGAGAAGAGAAGAGAAGAGAGAGAAGAGAGAGAAGAGAAGAGAAGAGAAGAGAAGAGAAGAGAAGAGAAGAGAAGAGAAGAGAAGAGAAGAGAAGAGAAGAGAGAAGAGAAGAGAAGAGAGGAGAGAATGGAAGAGAGAAGAGAAGAGAAGAGAAGAGAAGAGAAGAGAAGAGAAGAGAAGAGAGGAGAGAAGAGAAGAGAAGAGAAGAGAAGAGAGAGAGAAGAGAAGGAAGAGAAGAGAAGAGAAAGAGAAGAGAAGAGAAGAGAAGAGAGAAGAGAAGAGAAGAGAAGAGAAGAGAAGAGAAGAGAAGAGAAGAGAAGAGAAGAGAAGAGAAGAGAAGAGAGTTGGGTCCCAAAGGGTTGTCATGCTTATTATGGCCCATTCAGAGGGTTGTCATGCTTATTATGGCCCATTCTATCCTATCTAATCCCACCCATGTTATGGCTAGAGGAATGCACCAATGTCACAAGTCAAGGGACTCCCAAAGAATTGACCTTCACCCATTCGCAGGTTATCTCTTGGTGTTAATGCAATGTGCAGCTCTCCTCCAAGTGGCTGCTTCTAAAACAATACCTCAGCTGTCCAGCTGAGGGTGGTGATGCAGTGGGCACTACAGCCCCCAGGATGAGAAAGCTGTACAGCCATTCACTTGCCTCTTCTCTGCTGCACAGCTTCCACTACCCATGTTGCTAGTTGACCCTAGCTTATATAGGTCATAGATACGGCTTTATCCTTCTATGCCACAGGGTCATGTTAAGCTTGTAGGTTTGATTGTCAAGTTTGCAACGTACTGGCTTTTAAAATGCTTTACTACTGTAAACCAATGATAATATATATATATATATATATATATATATATATATATATATATATATTATTTACTTCTCATACAAGTGTGTATTAAGATTATTGTTCAAGTAAGTTAGTGACTGACAGCAATTTTTGGAGATGTTGTGAAATGCTTCTGTCACATTTTTTTCTTTTATAGATATAACATTATGTTCCCTGATCTGGTGTTAGCTTTCCCCGCAGTTAAGTTTTAGATATGGACTTTTAAAGAAAAAGTAGATTGGACAACACTTTATAAATTAAGCAGAGGTCGCCACTAACACACACACACACACACACACACACACACACACACTTGCGCACACACACATTTATTTTTATTTATTTACTTATTTATTTATTTATTTTGATAACCAGTTAAATGGGCTGGTAGACAGACCTTTTCCAACCACAATCTGGCACCATTTTACTAAATGTAAACAGAAAATTATATGTAGAATAAAGGATACACAGAAATATACATAGCATAGTAACACAGTGGAGACAATGCATTTGTATGCCATTTACAATTATAAACAGAAGTGATATTGTTTACAGTATGTACAATTAAGGGTGACATTCATCCAGCACATAGGTAGATAGTACAACTGATTCACATGTTCCTTACTGCTTCATGCCTACAGCCCAAGCTGTGTGGGATCCCTAGCCCATTTATGGCAACAGTGCCTGAAAGGCAGACCACACACACACATTGTGCTGCTATTTCAGTGTAACTTAATTATGGCACTGAATTTACAATATCCACTGCCAGTATTGAACAGCGTAAATGTGATATTCAGGCAGTTCCTGTCCAGCCTTCTAACAGTTGGGAATATGACAGCTTATTAACAGACTATCAGTGGTTCTGAATGTATTATTCATGCCTCTTTTCTTGGCAGAACTCACAGGTCTCATTTTTTGATGGAAATGTCTGTCTGCTCTATGGTGATGCTTCTCACACACTGTCTGAAGAATGGCAGGTTCAACAAGTGAGGAGAATGCTGAATGTGAGAGTGAATCCAATACAGGGCTTCTCTGCAAAGTAGGAATACAACAAGAATGAGTGAAAAAAAAGAAATAACATGAAGGATGAGATCTGCAGTTTACCTGAATTTCATTAGCTCCATTTTTCACTAATTACCTCATTTGCATGTTCTTCTGGCATTCTCCTGGCACTTGGGACCAAAATATTAAAATGTATTCCTATTTCATAAAACTTTGTCTGGCAGTTGGCAGTGAGCTGTACTTCCAGTGGTAGTTGCCTGTGAGTGGTAGTTCCTGTGGTATTTGGCTGTGAGCTGTAGTTCCTGTGGCAGTTGGCTGTGAGCTGTACTTCCTGTGGTAGTTAGCTGTGAGCTGTAGTTCCTGTGGCAGTTAGCTGTGAGCTGTAGTTCCTATGGTAGATGGCTGTGAGCTGTAGTTTCTGTAGCAGTTGCCTGTGAGCTGTAGTTCCTGTGGTAGTTGGCTGTGAGCTGCAGTTCCTATGGCAGTTAGCTGTGAGCTGTAGTTCCTATGGTAGTTGGCTGTGAGTGGTAGTTCCTGTGGCAGTTGCCTGTGAGCTGTAGTTCCTGTGGCAGCTGGCTGTGAGCTGTTGTTCCTGTGGTAGTTGGCTGTGAGCTGTTGTTCATGTGGTACAGGATTCTATTCCCTCAGCCTTCAGTTATCTACTGTGAGACCTTGAGCAAGTCATTTAATCAGAAAGTCCTTGGTCGCAACTGGGACTTTTGACCTTGGTTCCTTAATGGTCTACTGGACCTCAAGCTGAGTAACTCTCTGTGAACCTCTAAAGGCCAGTCTTTTGCCAGAATATGCTGGCATTAGCAGTCCTTGTCTCCTTTATGAAATGAGTTACCTATGATCAGTTCACTGAAGCTTTCAAAAGATAAAAACAATTGATCAAAATATTCCATGTCCAGGCCCACACAAGGGTTTCTTGTGACCTGATTTGTTATTTTCAGGTTACTTCTTGTTTTTGTTTCCCTTTTCTCAGTGACTGAAACCAGTTCTCATCGTCATTTTTATGTTTCATTACTGCTACAGTAAATGGACGCATAATTGAATGAACAGTATCATGCAGGTGCTGCAGTCATGCAACATCCTATATATACAGGAAACATTGCATTTTCATATAGAAAACTGTCTGAACTATCAGTTCTTATTCTTATGCTACTATATTTAAACACCATGTGTACAAATATGAACTGTACTATGACTCCAAAAGATCTGTTCGACTTTTTTTGTTGGAAATGGAGTAGTCTGCCTCATCAGTAGTAAAAGATCCAGGAAAGCCAATCAGCTGTAGGACTCCTAGTGGATAAATAAATGTCAACACAAGTTATACAGGGGTAAAGACACTCAGCCTCCCAAAGCTCAGAGAGGAGATTGCAATCTCAGCATATTAAGTATGTTTAGGTCTGATGCACTTGTGACACCCATGCACTGGCCCAGTAATCAAGGAGCCTCAATCCTCACCACTAGCACCAGTGAGGTGCATGCACATTGTGGGGATAAGTACACAAACAGTAAAGCACAATTTCCCTTATGAGCACACAGAGATCACAGTCAGTCTGGGGCTGGTTTCTCCATTTCTCTCCAGATCCCAATTAAGACTCCCCACTGGCACAGCTATAGGGTCCAGATATCAGTCTAGTGGTCAAGCTAAAATCTCCAGCACCCTCTCTGTCCAATCAGTGCTTCATGTCCCTGCCCAAGTAGCTGACACACACACACACACACACACACACACACACACACACACACACACACACACACACACACACTTTAAGAATTGATTTAGATGCAAACCCTCCTGGGGAAGGCTGGCACAGGTTCTCCAGCTATTAGCCCTTTCCACCATGACTATAAGGTAGTACTGACTGCCACCAACCACGATTATCAGCTACTATAAGGCCCTTCCCAAAGGGTAACCAATTTCACTGTGTAATATTACTGTTATCCAAATAATAAGTGTGCCAAACAGCAAGACTATTGGAGTGGCTTGGACAGTATTACAAAATACATGCAATGTACTTTAAGAGCTTAAATTATCTCTACACAAAACAGTCACAGTTGAAACGTTTAAAATACTTAATAATAAATAATAAAAACACAAGACAAATCTCATCAATTCAACACAGTACTAATCAAGAGTTCAGACATCACAGGAACTTTAAAACAATATTGTAGGATAGTCTAGCATAAATATAGAAAACAGCTAGACTAATCTGGCTAAATTCCTATCTAACTCTAAGAGACACTATGTCCTAAATAACTTTACTTACAAGGCAAAGTGCTGATGAGTTGTTGTCAGCTTCAGACAAAATCCAAAATGCTCAATCTTTCTCTCTGAGAAAGTCTTAAATTGATGATACTCATTACTGCTGAGTCATTTCACTTTACATCATTTTTATCACTTCTCCTTTACTTCCCAGGCTAACAGAAACTCAAAATGCACATTTCTTTGTAAACTGCACCTGGCCAGGAAGTCACAGCAATAAAATATACTTTTACATGTAAAATCTAGCGGTTATCTCTGTCTTAATAACAATAGAAAGAATTTGCTAGCCCAGACATCCTGAATCCGAGCTTGAAATCAAACACAGTTGTAATTATTTGCTTAACAGCTTTCTTCCAGCAGGGTGCACTGTGGTTACATTTTTGAAGTTCAGCATATAACACAGTTTTCTTACATTTAGTTTTCTTTACATTTGTAAAACAAGCCTGTGGATTATATTAATATTTACAATGACATAGAATTATCTGCAAAATTCTATCTGGCTGGGCTGGCAGCCCCTCAGTTTTTCACAGCACTGACTTAACAGCAAAGGTTTAAAAAGGAGTTAGTAGATCAGATATTGCCAAGTTTCTGATAAAGTTATTTAGCACATGATAAGGTTCCCTATTAGAGGACCCAAGACGCAATCTTTCAAATGCGCCTTGGTCGAACTCAAAAGCCTGAAATGGCAAAATATCGAAGCGGCTTTTAAGCAAATTCTTTCCCTGGAAAAGAATTCACTTGGCCTCTTCGTTACTTTGCCATTTTCGGCACTGTAGTGTGGTTTCGGAGTTGGTATATTTAAGTAGGTGGATGTGGGGGGTACTTTATGTAATGTTTAAAGTATTTTTTGTTGTTGTTGTTGGAACAGCGATTTTTTTCCGTAAGAAAAAAATAGCTGTTCTGACAGTTCGAAATTGTAAGCTTTCGCTTACATAGGGTCGATTAATCACCATTCGCTTTTTTAAGTGCTCTGTGATCAAATATAGACCCGATGATAATATTGTATTATTACAATCCATGCTTGTACAACAGATGCTTTTTTGTATCAGCAGGCTGCATGCAGAAGTTTGAGAAGACAGACACAATGTTTCTGTACTTATTACTGTTTTACTGTCAACAAATGTCTAGGAAAAATGCATAACAAATGGTGACAGAGCTGTATCCCATGCAAATGTAGAATATTTAAAAACAAAAGTTTGAAGAAGGTGGAAAAAAGTCAAAAGCCTTGAACTGAATAAATGCCAGACTAGGTAGTTGCATGAGCAAAATATCAATAAATAATAGGTTAAAATAATTGTATATAATAGCAAAGACTTAAAAATAATGACTGCAATCTGACTTTCAGATAGTGGCAATTGATTTTATTAAAGTTTGAGTAACAAGTAAAATATATGCCCAAAATTTTAGTAGCCAGTACTAATGAAGTTTTGTAAATAACCCCCTAGCTAGCTGCCTGCTATCAGCCCTCTCAGGTGGATAACGTAATTGGTATGTTTGTGTGCTTATGGTGAGAAAGCTAATCACAGACGTCTATTATGCAGGCAGCCATTGCAGGATTTTTTTTTTAAATGTGCTGATTTCTCTAATCATTGTAAATGCTGGCCAGAGTGCTAGCAGTACTAGGCTCTCTACACTTGCAGTATTACATGTTAAGATGCCTTGTGCTGCAAACCTGAATTTGTTAACTTTTTAATTGGGCTACGGTAATATTAAACTGCATCCTTGGTCTCTAATGTTCTTGTTGTATACATCTTTTGTGCTGCAAAATATGTTGCTATTTATCATTTGACGTGACCTCAGAGTTTCACACACACACACACACATACACACACACACACACACACACACACACACACACACACACACACACACACACACACACACACAAACAGATAGACAGATAGATATTCAAGACTCTGAGAAGTGTTGAAAGCCCTGCACTATAAAAGCTTTTACTTCAGTTCTGCTTAAATATTTTCGGTTGCACTTACAGTGACCGGTGTGGTAATACTGTTTATTTGTATTTTTCTGCATTTCTCTCTGCTTTAGCCAAAAATGTTATCTGTTTGCACTTGTTAGCTTGGTCGGATATCCTAGGCTTGTACTTCCTTTAACAACTGCAGGATCTGAGCCTTGTTTAGTCATTATTACTGCATGTTTCCACTGTCAGCGTTAATGGTAAATCTTTGCCATGTCTGGTGCCTTAGAGTGCAGTTTGGATTGCAACAGTGGCAGTATTATAATTGTTGGTGCAGGATTTATGCTTCTCTGCTTCTACAGCTGTTTATATTCCAGTTTTGCTGCTAGAGTCTTCCATTCTACTCATCATTTGCTTTCTTAAAGTTGCATTGCAATGCCTTTCTGTTTATTACATTGCTACTGTTTTCCCTTGTTCTTGTGTTTTCCCGATCCCCCCACGGATATGTTAAGTATTGCTCTCCATCCTGCTCCTTACTTTTTGTACACAAATTAGTGTTTTGCGCTACTCAAACTGTGAAAGCTAATGTTTCTGAAATTCTAACCTATCTGGGGTCATAGACCTGTAGCTCAGAGTCATAGAACCAAGTGAACTGCAATTTACTACAGGGTTCTGAATTCAGAGCTCCACTTCTGGCTTCATTCAATTAGATCTCTTTCTATCTTGCCTGCTATAAACTGCACAGAGCTCTGCCCTCCACGGGTCTTTTATTTTAGACTCGGAGAAGTGCAGAAAGCCCTGAACTGTGGAAATGAGCTTTACATCAAAAAGTGAAGAAAACCTGTGCTGTTCCCAGCAACTGGTTACCTACACAAAAGCTTTTTTCTTTATACAAGACCTGCAAAATCTATACAACCTTAGAAATCCAGGTCTGAGGTTCAAATAACCTGCATAAATACATGCTCCTTGAGCTACAGTATATCCCTGACCAAATGAACAGCCATTTACCCACACCTTAGTGGTATGCCTTTCCAAACGGTGAACGAAACAAACCAAACTCCAAGCCACTGTACTCGTGCTTGCCCCCAAAGTCATTCCTGTCAAAGCCGTGGACCCACTCTACCACACAACCTCTGTAGCCAACCTGATTGAAACTGGTGTCCTGAAATAGTGTTAGAATTGTCTCATGCTATTTAATGATTATCTATTACTCAAACAGCATAACACAGTGTGTGAGAGATGTTCATACACAATGTTCTTGGAAGCAAAATCCTCACACACATTAAACTCAGACAACCAAAGCTGTCAGCAGTACATCACACACCACACCTCACCAAGGCCATCACAATACACATAGCGCACCATATGCTGAAGTTCTAAAGATCAGCAAGTCAAGCTTACTATCTCACATAGCACAATGTGCTTCAAAGTCATTGATGCTGAGCCCATAAGGCAGGCACCTACCCAACCAAACATTCTAGCCATAGGTGACTGTGACAACATTGTAAGACATACAGATGTACCTCTTACCATGTTGAGCAGGGAAAGAATGATGGTCAGTTACTTGTCTGGTATCAGGATCGGTCAGATCACACATGCGCTCAAGTTCTTGACCAACAATTGCTGGTTTGATTCTGTCACAGTATATGTGGATGTCAGTGACTTGAGATGCACCTCCCTGGACTATATGAAAAGAGACATGATGGAGCGCTCAAAGTGTCCCAGACAGTTGCCTTCTCCAGGGATGATTCTACAATATGAGCAAAAGATAAGTGACTTCAATAAGTTGAAGGAGGTCCAACATTTGTCAGCTTAAGAAAATATGATCAACAGACCATGCTGCTTCACCAGGGGTGGCCTGCATCTACCCCTCTAGAGGTTTAGTTATTAGCAAAGGCATTATCCAGCACATTTATGTATTTTTAGGCAATACCAACCTGATAGTCATAAAAACATAATGAAGCAATCAAAGGAAAATATGAAGGTGTTACTGATCAATGCTAAGAGCCTAAACAGGAAACTCCATTCCCTACAAGCCCCTCTCACCCCGGACTATGTAGATGTATGTGTAGTGACTAAGACAGGATTTAAAACAGAAGAGAGCACTCCGGCTGCGAGGGGAAACCACCTTCATCACATTTAGACCAGCTACTGAGCAGGAGGGATAAAACGTGGAGGTGTTTCAATCATACAGAAAAGACTCACATCATGGCTGGTAAGTCAGCATGATACAGCAGAACTTCTTGTCCAAATAACCATCAGAACGTTCTATTACCATATATTAGCTAGCTAGCTATAGTAATCCCTCTGTGATTCAAGAAAAGCTCAATGCCTATCTATAGGAACTAGACACAGTATTAAACTGAATAACATTTTCCTAGGTGATCTAAACTATCCAACTATAGGCTGGGAAACCTACATAACCACTGGTGCACAAGCAAAGAGATTCCTGGATTTTGTCAATAGAAGTTACCCAGAACAATTAGTCAGACTACTCACTTGGCGAAGCAACATCTTGGATCTTTTCCTTATTAAGTTGGGGGTATTTTGCATCATCATTAGTTGGGTCTGATCATAAAGCTGTCTCTTTGAAATACAGATGGAAACCACAGACCCCTTGACCCAAGGTACCTTTAGAAATTTCACTAAGACAAGCTACCTACTCCTAAGTGATACATTATCAAACTTCAAATCCCCAACAATCTCAGTTAAGTTTGCTGAATGTGTGGAAACATACATCACCACACTATACCAGCATTTAAATACCCTATAAGAGCAAATGGAGGGCAAACCTCATATATAAACCCTCTTGGTGGAACAACAATATCAACAAGTTTTTAATAAAAGGAAGAAAATTATGACCAAAAGAAGGAATAGTAATTCCAGAATGATTGTGGCCTTGTCAGTGAAATAAATAAACAACTCAGTAGCTTAATAAAATCCATTAAAGCCAGATCTGGGGGAAAAATATGCACCCAAGCCAAAGACAATCACAAGGCCTTTTTTAGTTATGCTTGTAATCTCAAAAGCAGAATGTACCAATGCACTCAGCTGATTGAGAACACTGTTACTTACACTAAGGCTGAATATATAGCTAATCCACTGACCAATAAATTAAGCTCAAACTTTACTGCCATCTCCCCTCCATCTATCCCACAGGATATAGCTGAAAATGACTCAAATCCACCTATCATATGAGACCAAATCTTGAAAGTGATTTAAAAAAACTAAAAATACTACACCTGTGAGTGCTGACAATAAACTTGAATACACATTAAATAGCATTAAGCACAATTTAGCAACCCCCTAACAACACTGTTTAACCTCAGCCTCCATTCAAATTTTGTACAAATCCAATGCAGAACATCTACAGTCATTCCCCTGCATAAGGGAGGACCTTCCACAGACTCAGGAGATTACAGACCCATAAGCCTGACCAGCCTCATATGCAAAGCCATAGAAAGACTTATCATACAATTAGTCGATAAGCACACAAGGAACCTCTAACCACTGGACCTGTCTCAGTTTGGATTCATCAAGGGCAGGTTATGCTTACTCATCCTGGTAGACTTCTTTGAAAAGGTCACTGAAGCAATGGATGAAGGTAAAAGAGTACACACTGTATATCTCAACCTGACCAAGGCTTTTCACACAGTCCCCTGCTCAGGCATAATACAACTAGGAATAAACCTCTATACCACCTGATGGATTGCAAAATGACTCACAGATAGGATGCAGTAGATCAAAACAGGGAAAGCTACCTCCATAAAAAGACCAGTCACCAGTGAGTCACCCAAGGTTTGGTGCTGTAATCTCACCTGTATAGCATTTATTTCTGTGAAGTAAAATCCAGTACCAAATTGTTCTGGCTGACTAAGTTTATAGATGACTACAAGCCAGAAGCAGTTGTTAAATCCCCACTTGAATTAGCCATCATGCAGGAAGTTTTGTCCCAAACAAATAACTGATGCCAGAATCATGGACTGAATCTTAATGCCAAAAAATGCATTATTTTATCCTTTGGGAAAGTGTCTATCCCAAGTAACTACCACATTGACAATACACCCCTGAGAGCTGACCCAGTGTTTGGGATATGGGAACTTATGTCAACAGTGACCTAAGTCTTGACCAACATGTATTCATTGTCATAAGAAGTAATTTTATATTGTGCAACTTATAAACAAAGGGGTTGCATCTAGATCTAGAGATGTCATTGTTCCCTTTTGCTCATCCCTAATTAGGCCAGTCATGGAGTATAATGCCCCCTTTGGAATGTATCTATCCAGACACATATAACAACCAAAATGACTACACAGATACTTTACTAAAAGGATACAAGGCCTAAACAATATGTCCTACATGGACTGCCTCAAAGCCCTGTCACTATACTTGGCATTCTACATGCCACTAAGGGTGACCAGTGTCTGGCATGCAAAGTATCCTTTCACCAAATACTGATGGACATACGGCACATCATTAGCAAGTCAAATGGCATCATTAATATTTGGTCCAGGGATCTAAGCCTCTTCTGCAACATCAACAGAATAGTTTGGGGGGCAGGTATATCTTACAGAGGATACCACTGTTCTGGAACAGACTACCCATCCATGTAAAGTAAAGGTCATTCTTGTCCACATTCAAGTGCAACTTGGATCTATGGATGTGTAATAGAAGTTTTACACCAAGACTGCCCCCTGTATAAATACAGCTCCTAAATGCTTTATCCAACACATCGGTCCCTCAAATTATCTATGATATGATCCCAGTTATTCTTGCTAGGAGTATCAACCTTGGAATCAGTGAGACCAGTCTAACAACAAATGAGATTAATTCAAGCACTAAAAGGGAAATTGGCTACACTTAAAATGGTCCACAAGGGCAGCTAGCTTACTATTTACCTATTAACTTATACATCCATAGTCTCTTGAATTTCTCTCCTCTCAAAAATTGCAGTATAAGCTCATTGGTCAATAGAAATTTACATATGGCAGCCCCACCCTCTACACACACACACACACACACACACACACACACACACACACACACACACACACACACACACACACACACATATACGCAGAAACACAAATGCACACATATATACCCCTACACACAAGCATGCACACACACACACACACACACACACACACACACACACATACACACACACGTATATACGCAGAAACACACACATACATATATACCCCATGCACAAGCATGCACACACATGCATGTACGCACACACACACATGCACATGCACACGCGCACACACACACACACACACACACACACACACACACACACACACACACACACACACATAATCTCACTGTACACTGAACCCACACACTCTCACTCTACAAACAAACACCTATTCGCCCATATACACACACCCTACCTATCCCCTAATTAACTTCCCTAATGTGGCCAATACACACTCACTAACACACACACACACACACACACACACACACACACACACACACACACACAATCTCACTCACCAGGCATCACTCAGGCTTTTGCATATACTCACACAATGCAACCACACACATGCCTACACAATTACACATCCCATATGTGAACATAATCATGAAACAAATGGCAGCCAAAAATCGTTCAGATAAACAATGTGAAAACGTTATAAAATGAAGAACAAATTAAATTGGAAAACCGATTTCACACAATGTGTGCCTCTTCCAATTTAATTTACTCTTCATAAAAGCTTTTAGTAGCTGTGGTGGTCACTTTGATTTACCATGTTTTAACATCCCAAATATGTACCTGTCTACTAAACTCTTTAGTACTTACATCTAATACAGTTTCACCCATTCAAAGTAATAGGTTAATGTGAGCTTTTAGCAGAGTTAATTATCATGGCAGATGGTAAGTATTTCTGCAACCAAGCAGTAAGACTCAGCTGCATAAAGTACTTTCTACTTGCATTTCTTAGGGAAGAGCACAGATCTAATTACCAAAGCCCCTTCCCTTCCAGAATGCTTCATTAGAGTTTGAGAGAAAGCCCTCGGCAGTGCTGCACCTGTTCAAGGTAAGTACTGTGGCAAGGCTGTCTAAGAATCAAAAGTAACTATCGTCAGTAATAAAAATGCCATACTACATATAAATATGTATTAATTCTGAACTTAAGGAAACATTAGACATATGTTATTGTAATTGTTGCTGCAATATTTTGTTCCAGTGTACAAATGCAGAATATGATTTCTCTAATGGTGGTTTTTACATTGGACATAAGATGATCCACTCTATATATAGATACTCACAGTCATGGCACATAATGGTTTTCTCTGTACAAAGCTATCATGTTAGACTGTGAATGATTCATTTTTCAAAAAAGTAACATATGCATCCTACAATTTGGTGCAAAGAATTTCATATGTGTAATTACACAGTGACTAGTACATGTCAGAGTTTAGTTACAGTATTACATGATTATAGAATTATTACAGTTATAAGGAGTAAAAAAGTTTAGACATGTTTAAAATGTTTTATTATGCTTACAGACATTATAGATGAGTATTATTAGGCTGGTGAGTACAATATAAACAGGTGAAGCCCCCCCCCCCAACAGAAACAAACATTTGAAGTGTTGTGTTATTCTGAGTGCAACATGTATTTTGACTTGGATTTAGAAATTATCCCACCATTGCTATAAATTGCCTACCACAGTTTATGCATTTGGTAGGAAACGTGATTCAGAGATAGCTATGCCTGCAGTGAAGTGAACCTCATTATCAGCTCCTTAGCATGTCTCTAACTCTCACATTTTTAACACTCATTCTGTCTGTCCCAAGATGGTGGTAGTGTTTAGTCTGGTGGCCCCATGCATCACATTGGCATTGACACCATTCTGCACTCATAAACATACAACACACACACACACACACACACACACACACACACACACACACACACACATACACATGCACACATACATAACCACACAATCACACACACACACACACACACACACACACACACACACACACACACACACACACACACACACACATACACACACACACACACATACGCATACACACACACACACACACACACACACACACACACACACACACACACACACACTGATTGACTACATTAAAGTAACCATGAAACAGCGGCAGACCACTTTGCAATTAAGCCGTTATAAAGGACAGATTATTATCCCAGGGATAAAAATTCAAAGGGGGTTATTCCAGGGTGACTCTTTGTCATCGTTCCTATTCTGCCTTGCCGTTAATCCATTAAGCTATTTATTTAACAGCTTAGGCCATGACTACAATTTGGCTCCTAGAAAACAACATAATGACTTCTCATCTTCTCTTTTCGATGATTTAAAACTGTATAGCTCATCAGATGAGGAACTGAAAGCACAGCTGCAGGTTGTCAAAACTTTTTCAGATGATATTAGAATGTCATTTGGTCTTGATAAATGTGCAAAAGCAACCTTTAAAAAAGGAAAACTGCAGCATCAGTTTGGAACAAGAATGTGATATAAAAGAACTTAAGTAAGAGGGGATGTATAAATACTTGGGAATCAATGAAGGATCAGCAATAAAACATGAACAAATGTGAATAAAACTCAGTAAGCAGTACTTTAGAAAACTTAAATTAATCCTGAAAACAGCATTGACATCTAGGAACAAGATCCAAGCTATAAATCAGTTTGCTCTTCCTGTCCTAACTTATAGTTTTGGAGTGATTGGCCCCAAAAAGTGTTGGATAGACTGGATATTAAAACAAGAAGGATGATTCATGCTTACTAAATGATTTATAAAAATCAGTGTATACCAAGATTACATATTCCCCATTCTGAAGGAGGGATGGACCTCCTTGAAACTGATTATATGTATAGATCTGCAATCATGGGACTCCACACATATTTACTGTCCTTACAAGATCCAAATGTAATGAAAGTTTTGAAACATAAGGAGAATAAATCTAAGATGACGTCTCTGCTTAATTTAGCAGAAGCATATCAACGTCAAGCAGGAATGGAAATCAAACCAGAAGTGGATAAAAAGCAGGCAGCAACTGAATGTTTCAAAAACAAAAGGAAGAATATAAGGTGAAGGACCAGATGAGAAGGCAAGAAATGTGGAAAAAACATAAATATAGTTGCAAGTATAGAAACTTCTGGAAGAGCCTGATGTTGCTCAAGAACAAAAGCAGGAATGGTTAAGGAGAGGCAAATTCAAACCATGAAATGAAAGGTTAATATTGGCAGCCTGAGATAGTGGGCTATATATATGCTAGTTTATAAAGTCCATTGAACATGTGGGAGAAACAGACATATGTAGGTTTTGTAAAACCGAATTGGAAATAGTCACACACCTTATTACTGGTTGTGATGCACTAATGGCAGAGGGACTGTATACTGAAAAGCATAATAATGTGGCAAGACTGTTACACTGGAGATTGTGCAAAATTATTGTATCAAAGTGGCTGAAAAATACTGGAAGCGAGCCACAAAGAATCATAGAAAATTATGAAGTTTATATCACATGGGATCACCCAATACCAACAGTTCAAACTATAGATGCTAGAAAACCAGATATAGTGGTCCAAGAAAAGAAAACAAAAGTAGCACTGATCATTGAAATCGCCACACCCAATAACTACAGTGTCTTCCATACAGAGAGACACAAAGTCATAAAATAGTTGGATCTGCAGGCAGAAATGAGAGCCATGTGGAAGAAAGATAGCCAGACAGTTCCAATTGTAGTAGGAGCAATGGGTCTTATAAAAAAGAATTTACAATCGTATTTAGATATGTTACCAATTCATGTAACGGAATCCGCAGTGGTGGAGCTGCGGTAGCATTGTCGCCTCACAGTAAGACGCTATCCAGTTCGACTCTCAGAGCGTCTTCTCCGTGGAGACATGTGTGAATGGGCAAACCTTTGTTGAAGGTTGTGCATCAGGGCTGGCAAATTGGTGCGTAAAAATCAACTGCCAATCATTAGCGGACCGGAGTTCCGCTGTGGCGACCCCTAACCTGGAAAAGCCAAAAGTCACAACAACAACAACAACAACAACCAATTCATGTACCATTGTACAAATTGCAGAAGGAGTCATTAGTGGGCACATTGTGGGTGCTGCGAAGAGCACTTTTGGCTGACATCAAAGCGTGAAACAATACTAATTTCATGAACTTTAATCATACTTTGACTCAGGAATGGGTTCCACTCCCGTCATGGTATTAGAAACCCAAAAGACTTGGAGAAATTAAAAACAACAGACACACACACACGCACACACGAATACATACAAACACTAACACCCCTCACATCTTTGCTGATCATCACTGAACTTATCTGTAGCATGACTTCTTCCATTGAAATCAATGGGTTACTTCATTTTTTTGATAGTATTAAATTTTTCCTCCAGCTGTGGTAATTTAAACAGCTGAGTGATTCTTTAAATCACTCGGCAGCATAACTCAGAAGTCATGAGAATTTCTGTGGGAAAGGACATGGCTAATTAGCATAAGCCACTTACTTGGATTGTCTAATTACCATACAGCTCAGCCCATAGGACCATCCTCTGTGCTGATGCTCCTGCTATCAGGAAACCTCTGAGATAGAGAAGTCTGTAGATTACAAGGGGTTGCTGCAAAGGGAGCCACTTGTTGTAAGGCTTCTGACTTGGGGTGATCCTTTCTGAATCCCAGAGTTTATTTTAATTTTTAAATATCGTGAAATGTACAATAATGTTAACTATTCCAATAATCATACTGATCCAATTTGTTAATAACATTTAAGTTGCTTTTAGAATTTCTGTTCTAAAACTTTGTATTATGCAGGTCATAGCTCTCAATCTTCCATGTCCAAAATGAGGAACACTAGCCCTCATAATGTGGAACAAATGGGCAAAATGTGGAACACATACTAATGGCTTACTAACAACTTCAACTAGGAAGGTCATAGGATGGTTAAAATACACTGGTTTTACTTATAATGAAGATCTTTTAATGAATTAATATGATTCACTTCTATTTACAATGGATTTCACTTAAAATATTCCTAACACTGAATGTGTGACAAGAGTCTTTCAATGTGGAACTTTGAGGAACTTCAAGGAGCATGAACTTTTAAGACCCCAAATGAGGTACGTTCCTCGTAATGAGGTACACTTGAGAGGTATGATGCAGGTGAGAATACTGAAGTGGTTTCACAATCTTTTTAAATGATTTGTTCTATTATAGTAACAATGAAAATGGTAGATAAAGTGCTTTAGTGCAGTATAATATACAGGACTGTGATCAGGTCTGCATTTTTAACCAGATGGTTATGTGCTCAAGGCATGGATGACAAGAAATTCACTTCAAAAACAAAGCTCAAATAACTTACTTAGGTATAATATTAACTAAAGATATCAAATCTATTATACATGATAATTATAGTACCTGTCTTCTTAATATACAAAATCTTTTCAATAGCTGGAACAATATGTTTTTTACCATGGAAGAGCGACTCACAATTATTAAAATGATAGTATTCCCTAAGATATTATACTTAATACAATCAATAATACTCCCACCTACAAAAATAATTATTAAGAAATTGAATTCATTAATGTTAAATTTCTTATGGGCACCTAATAGACCTAGGATTGCATTAAAGAAACATACTAATAGCTGGTCTCAAGGGGGCATTTCATTTCCAGACTTTAATTTATATACTATCTCTTCTATTATAAACGTTATTACTTTGTTAATAGATCAGTCATATGTTGCAAGATGGAAAGATTACTGGGAACTAATTAGCATTCACTTCATGAAAATCTCTTTAATACATGAAAATATTATTGTAAATAACCCCATGTTATGGTTACTAAAAGAATTTTGTACTTCATCCATTACACCAAAATATATAGTTAGTTACCCATTAAACATTATTATCAGTTATCGTAATTTTATATTCATGCATCCTAAGTATAAGGAATGGAATTTTATTCTATTCCCCATAATGTATACACAAGGTATGCTTTTGTCAACCACCTCTGAAAGAACTCTTTTAGTCACAGAGAATGATCTAAAGTATTGGTATCAGTTGCTGTCTGATAATAAAGTAAAAAGTTTAGACTTCTTAAAGCAAGAATTTGATTTGAGAGAAACATGTTGGTTAGAAATTCAGACTTTTAGACAACATCTTATTAATAAAATTGATTTAATGTCTTTAACAGTTAAAGAATCTGTTCCAATACTGATTGATTACTTGATATTAAATTTACAACATAGAGTTTCTGATAAAGGTAAGCTCTCATACATACATAAAATTATCAGGGAAGAAACTCATTACAGTTCAGATACCTATTGGAATTATTTCATTTCCATTAATGGTGAATCACCAAAACAACAAGATAAACAATATATATTGGAATCTGCTTATAAAACTATTTCTTTCATTAATTGGAGACGTTTTACTTGGAAATTTTTACATAGATCCTTCTATACACCTTTAATGATGAATAAAATAAATAATAAAGACAACTTACGTAAAAGATGTAGAAATAAATGCTGATTGGGCACATATGTTTTATGACTGTATAAAATTGAAGGAATATTGGAAGTTAATCAATGATTTTTTGCAGGCCCTTTTCACAGATAATTTCATTGTTTCTAAATCACTTATATTATTTAACACATCTGTTCCTAAAAGTGTTAAAAAAGTTAAACTTCCCTTATTATGGTCTATTCTAGCAGTGGCTAGAAAAATAATAACCAGAAATTGGATTTCAGATACCCCTCCTTCATTTAATGAATTTAAAAATGTTATGACTGAAGTGTGTCATATGGAATTGATGACAATAAAATCAAGAACTACTAGAAAAGCATCTTATTATATTATATGGGATACTTTACAAAACCTGTTAAAAAAATCTTAGTCTCAATAGCATGACATTATAGTTTAATCAATTGATTTGATTTGTAGTGGATGTCTTTGTAAATACTTTGGTTATTTTATTGAATGTTATAACTATTTCTATTTTAATTGCTTGTATAAAATTGTTATGATATTTATTTTGTATGTTAAAAACAATAAACTTGTTTTAAAAAAAAAAAACAAAGCTCAAGAATCATCACTTGATATCCTTGTTTAGGTGTGTTAAATGTTTAGTAATAATCAGTAACACTAAAGGGTCAACATGTAGCTTTGTAATTCAGGTGCACTAGCACTTTAAATAGTGCTCATTTTGAAATTTACTTCCTTGTCCAGGAATGCTGCAATTACGTTTTATTCAAAGGACGTTATACACAAGCATGAAGTGCTCGCAGTGAGACATAAGATATTTGGGTGTTGCTTGCGGGATTATGAGCAGAAAGGCCAGATCTTAGTTCTTTGTAGTGCAGGAAGCTTAACATACTCTCATGTACTGCAGTAGTCATAGGAAAAAAGTGTAGAAGTGGGAAATGTATGACAACTTTGAAAGGTATTAACAAACTCAGCAATGCCACACAGAAGATTAACCACCACAGAACAATGTTGGCAAGCATAAGAAATGCAAACAGCTTTAAAAACATGTTAAATGTTTAATTCTACCATGTATTTAATGTTTTAAAACTCTTTATGCTTCCCTCTGTTGCCTTTGTTAGCTGCAGACTTAAATTCTGGAACATAACAGTAGTGAAGGGGCTTAACAAAAGTCTGTTCAGCATTTTCTGATGTCAGAAAGCTGTTTAACAAGTCTGTTTTCCCCTTACTTAAGAGTCTAATCACAACATTCTAACGCTATAAAGAAATAATGTTAATTATACTGATAGTAAAATAATACTAAGTAATCGTGACTGAAAAAGGTTGATTGAAATGTTTTTTATTTCAAACCTATTAGATTAAATACAATGACAAAGAAGACAATGAAGATGAACTTTGGGACATAAGAGTGTGAGCAAAATGCCACAACACTCAATTAAGTGATCTGCAAATTTAGGGATAATTCATTTTACCATCAACATACACTTTAAAGTGTAATATGCCCCATGCAAACTTTCTGTCTTCAGACTGCTACTGTAGAAAGAAATAACATCATTACAGTTCTGACAGAATGTAAGACAAGGCATGTACTCTGATGAAACCTGTTCTGTAATCACTTCGTATAAAAAGAGAGATACCAGACTAATTGCAAACTATTTTCTGATAATAGCATTGCAAGTGACAGGACTGTCTTGATCTGTCATTAATGTTTTGAACAAAAGCAACAGAAACTGATACAATGAATCTTGTATGGACTTATAAGCAGTCTTTGTGAAGCTCTGATGATTCATGTTTATCTGTATACAAAGCATAAATCACCTTTTGATCTTTCATGCAAACGATGTGGAGCCAGAAAATGTATGTGAATGACTGCAGTATTTTATTTTTTAAATAAAACTTTCCTTATACAGTTTACAGTAATTTCAAGCATTTATGCATTTTGCTTCATGGTTCTTTTCTTACCACTACATTTCTTCCAGTTACTCCGTGAGTAGGTGTAGCCCACGGTACAAATACAGCTGTATGATCCTCTTTGGTTTGTGCAGCTCTGTTCACAGCCACCATTATTAAATGCACATTCATTTATGTCTAAAGAGAAGAGCAAAATAACGGTAGTTCATTTATCAGATGTTGAAGGATATGTTAACGACATGCATGTCAACTCAGTATAGTTACTTGAAAGCACTAGCAATACAAATAGAATAACTTACCATCTGCACATGTGCGTCCAGTCCATCCTGTGTAGCAGGCACACATTCCTGGACCAACACACTCTCCATTTTCACATGGAGGACTGCATCTGTCTGAAATGGAAAGGAGAGTAACGGACAGGTTAAAAAAGAGACCAAGAAAGAACATGATGCATTATTATGTTGTTTAAAGCACACAGCCATCACAAACTTCCACTCTTCTATTTCACTCGTAGAGATTTCAGAGCTCATTCTTAGGTGATGCAGTTGGGTTTACATCAAAATAAAGTCGTTTTTTGGGGGTTTTACATCTCCATATCCTGAATACTGCAACATATGCTGGATCTTCTAGTTTGCATTTTTTCTCCATATCTTTTCATGGCCCTGCACCAAATAATTGCTATACGCTAAGGTATACTAAATATGTCATGACACATAAAAGTTCAGCTGCATCATTGTTTTTTTGTTCTTACTTCTTTTAAGGTGAATAGTTTGCAAAGCATCGAGCAAATCAAACATCAGTTTTAAAAAGGTAACACAGTAGGCTAATGAACAGAATACGTAGCCAACGTTAATCATAAAAATGTAATCATATTTTTCAGCTTGTAGGGACTAAAATGAGAGCTATAAATTCCCTTTCTTTTAAGTTTTGCAAGTATCCCATACCATGCGTCACACTCTGTCTTAAACTTTCCTTGATAGAAAGTGAAAACATATTTTCCTAGTTCAGATATGAATTGTTATCTATTAAATATATGCTGGGATCATACTTCTCAACCTCTTACTGCAAGAAATCTGGACAAAGCCTGACTAAATGGGGGGACAAAGACTCAAAATTAGGGACATATTTTAAATATTGCTCTTAGAAAGTTGCTAGAGTAACAGGGTGTGCTTTAACATACATTTTCTGCAGGATTTGAAGACTTAAACTCAAATGTATGTCATTATTTAGTGAGTCCAGTCATCAGATCATTGCAGTGATTTGCCAGAAAACCACAACATTTATGAGGAACAGACCAAAAATATTAGGCAAAAATCTGGACATTCTGCAAAAATCTGTACAGTTGAGAGGCCCTGGGATTCAGATATCTGTACCATAAAGTGCAAACCTGTTTCAGGCAAATTTTCTTAAAGTGATATGGGCTTTTAGCTCAGTGACCACTGTAGCACCACAGAGAGTGCTGGCATACAGTTCAGTGAACAGCATGAAAATATGGCACTGCAGGCATGTTTCTAATGCAAATTAGCCATGGGCACCTACCCAGAACTTTCACTGAGGTTGGATTAGCATGGTAAATAGATTCAAAGAAACACTATACCATACTATTTGAGGGAACATGGCCATAAGCATGTCTGCCACCATTTAATGTCAAATATCCATTCAGTTCTGTGTTGTTGCATGTGAGTGCATGTTTGTGTGCCTGTATATAGGTTTATAGGTACTGGTGCAACAGCACTGCATGGGTTGGTAGAGAAGAGCTCAAGTGCAATTATCTCTAACTAAACAGTGTTCAATTCAGAGGACACGCTAATGAGCAGAGAATGAGATTTTACCTAATGTAGTCCTAAAATGTCAAAGTTGCCAAAATAGTTCTGAAGGTTTTCTGAATCCATGATAGAAACTCTTAACAGCACTAAATGCTAGCACTCTAGTTATATTTGTTTTTTTCCTGTTGTGCTATAGTATTAGCTGTTCAACCATTAGCCAGAACATACAAACTTAATTGTATTTTTCAGATATGTTATGTCAATGGTACTGCGGAAACTGAAACAATTATGGTTACTGTAGAATGGTTAAAAAGAGTCCTGCCCCTTTTAACAGTAACTGCAACAATAAGGGAGGCTGGTGACCATTGTTCAGTGTCCAATCATATGATCATGTTGTTTTTTGCATCTTAAAAAACATTTATTTAATTTTATTTACTTGCTTCTTAATCATTTCACTATTCCTGACTTGTTTGTTCAGTGTCCAAGCTACAGGCAATGATCTGCTTGTAATGAAACATTTAGACATATATTATGTTATGCCATTACAGTATCTATTATTCAAATACAGCACAAAGAAAAAAAAGATGTTCTCTGTCAATCATTAAAACACATTTAGATGTGCCAGCTTAGACTGAACCCTGACTTGACAAAGGCAGTCAACACAGACAACTGCAGTTTTTGCTAGGTTTACGGTACCTTTTTAGGCCATTATGAAACATATTTAGGCTTAATGTGCATAGTTCAGTAATATGTCTGACAAGGAATCCTTGTTAAAGTAAGCAGCCCTTGATCTGATATCTAAAAATGGGGGTGAAGATAAAAACAGTATAAGAAATTGGTTCTGGGTAGTGAGGTTTAGAATAAGTATTAAATATACTGACCCTTAAGAGCCCAGATCTTGGGAAGGTCTAAAATTCTACTTACAAGTGAGAGAGCAATGGACAGAGATAGGTTCATAGGTTCATAGGTGGTTACTGGACTACTGACCCAAAGGTCTTTATAAGCCTAGCCATGTGTGCCCAATATAATACTAGAGAAACCCAATACAAAGGATCTTGCCTAAACTGGAAATCCTAGTTAGCAACAACTGTTCATATCTAGGAAAGTCACAGGTGAAATCCCTGGCAAGAATTTATGGTTTCCCATCCAGTCATCCAGGCTATGCTTAAACAGGGTCATAAAGTGGCTTTATTTGATGTGAATTGGTAGCCTATTCCAGAGGAATGACAACCTCTGACAGACATATCTTTCTCCATCACGTGCTATTTATGTTGCAGGCCAGGTTAAGGTCCCTGGAGCAGGTGACCCTTGTCCCATTTGACTTGAGGGTGTGCAGTATTTCCATTAGCTGTGGATCCAAGATTGCTCTGTAGGCCAGGCACATGTCTCCTCTAAGTAGTCTGTACACTACTGATAGATGAAAATAAAATGAGTAATACTCACAAATGACATCATAGAAGCCATTTCAAATTGTTGTTTAAAAATAAGTACAATACGAATGTCAAAAGAGATGACAGAGGAGGTTATGGAAAATATAGTATTCAGTCATCAGAATAAATCACAGATGGAATGAAGCCCCACTACTCCACCTTACTAATATATAATAACCCTAACCCTGCCCCTAACACTAATGTGCATCTGAACTTTAAAAAAGCACTTCACAAAACATTACCACAATTCAGACAAATTTGAGTTGAATGTGGTAGGGTTATGCGTAGTGCATTGGAAAAGGAAATTTGTTTCTTTTTTCAATGTACTAAATGTCAATTTGTTCTTTACAGCAATAACAGGAGTGGTTCTTTGAGTGGGAGGGAGGGTCTTAATCATAATCACAGTATATTTAGACCCCACAATGGAAGCACAAGAAGTAAGACTTTTACTCGCCTATGTTCAAGAAAAAGCCTGGGCCCCTTAATACTTGCAGGAAATTTTAACCCTATAACCTCTGGCAATGATATTTCAGCTCATAATTCCCATTAAAATCAAGCCTGTAACAAAAGTCCACAAATCATTAGTAGTTAAAATGTGTCTAGTAGACATAGGTTTGTATGATAATCCTGCATCCCCTAAGAACACTTATTCCCCATGCCATACAATCAATGTTCAAAACATGGTGCATGTTTTGTATGTCAACCAAGTGACATGTCAACCATTTATTATACAATTTATACAATCATATAATTATATATAGTTTTACATAGATATATATATATATACATTTTATTATATAATAATTATATATATATATATATATATATATATATATATATATATATATATATATATATATATATATATATATATATATATATATATATATATATATATACACTGCGGTGGTGGTGCTGCGGTAGCGTTGTCGCCTCACAGTAAGATGCTGTTCGGTTCAATTCTCAGCTAGAGCGTTTTCTGTGTGGAGACGTGTGAATGGGCGTACCTTCGTTGAAGGTTGTGCATCAGAGCTGGCAACTCGGTACGTAAAAATCTACTGCCAATCATTAGTGGACCGGAGTTCCGCTGTGGCGACCCCTAACTGGGAAAAACTGAAAGGCACAAAAAAAAAAAAAAAATATATATATATATATATATATATATATATATATATATGTGTGTGTGTGTGTGTGTGTGTGTGTATATATATATATATATATATATATATATATATATATATATATTTTTTTTTTTTTTTTTTTAATTTGTTTTATTTATTTATTTATTTGCAGTTTGTTTACCAGGATGGTCCATTGGGCCACAAGGAGCCCATTTTTAATGGAGTCCTGGGCAGAAAAACTCCAGAATAATACAAAAAATATAAAAGTTCAAATTACAAAATACAAATATAGTGACAGACATTACAAGATTTAGAAGAATGGCAAAATATGAGAGAATATGCAAATTACCAAGTACTAAGTTGCAGTATTGTACATTAGAAGGAGCAGGTAGTATGGTGCAAGATAATTTCATTTTTAAGCAAAAACAGTACTTGTACAATCTGATGATTCCTAAAAAAGAAATTTCAAAGTATGAGAGAATTTGCAAAACTATAGTACTAAGTTGCAGTGTATTGTACATATGGAGGAGAAGTTACTAAGATGCAGGATAAATTCCATTTGCACAGAAACAGTTCTAGTGCAATCTGATGATTTCTACTGCTATTGTTAGGAGTTATAGAAACTATAGGAATGTATTTACTGATATAGTAGGCTGTGGGGGGATATGGAAGCTATGTAGGATGACAGCATTCCCACTGTGAAGTTAAGTATGAGTAAAGTAATGTTTTGAAAGTGGGAGGGAATTCCAGCTAGAGAGAAGAGTAGAAGATGTTTGCCTGGTGGACAGGCTGGTTTGTGCAATTCTATTAGGTTTTGGAAGTTAGATCTTAGACATCTGTTAGGTTGATACATTTGGAAGGTAGAGGCAAGGGAGGGGCAGTGAGAGGGGTTAAAAATAATTTTGTGTGCTTGGATAAGTTGAGTATTCGTGAGATAATTGGGTAGTTCAAGCCAGTTCAGTTGATGAAGGGAAATACAGTGATGGGTAGAGAATCTTTGGCCATTTGCAAATTTTGAAATTTTATAGTAGCAGGAGGAGAGTTTTGCTTTGAGGGAAGATTGTACACTAGTAAGGATGGAGGCACCATATAGGAGGGAAGGGATAAGGTAGGTAGTGGCGAGAGCAAGCCTAGTGGAAGGAGAAATGTAGCGGTTGTGGCGATAAAGTAAGACAAGTTTCTCATGTGTTTTTTTATATTTACTTGCATATGGCTATCAAACTTTAGCTGATCATCAGTGAGGACTCCTAATAGTTTTGCAGTGGGGACTATTTCGAGAGGTGTATTATTTGGGCCATAGACAGAGAATGAACTTTTGTTGATGGTGGTGGTTTTGGAAGGAGTAAATATCATTAGCCTCGTCTTGGTTGCACTGAGTGCCAGATGGTCGTCTAGCATCCATTGTTCAGTAGAAGGTGTCCTGGGTTAATTTTGCCAGAGAGGAAGAAGCGGAAGCAGAGCAGATTATTGTCAAGTTGTCAGAGTATTGGATAAGGTCAATGTTAGGGATGGCATGGTGAACATCGTTTATGAAGATACTGAAAAGAAGGGGGTTTAGAATTGAACCTTGGGGTACACCTATGGGGGTATTTAGGAAGGGAGAAATAGCTTTTTTCCACTTTACTGCTTGTTGCCTGCTAGATAGGTAACTGGTGAACCAGTTGATAGAGGAGTGGGATAGATTTAGTTTAGTGAGGAGAAGGTTATGGGATATGGTGTTGAAGACCTTTGAAAGGTCTAAAAGGAGGGTAGGCACAATGTGGCTGGTGTCGCGAGCCTTGTTAACAGTTTCTAAGAAGGAGATAAGGGCAGTGGTGGTGCTGTGGCCAGGACGGAATCCATGTTGTGTGGGAGTGAGAAGGTTATTACTTAAGAAGTAGGGCAGAAGTTGTAGGTGGACGCATTTCTCGAAAAGTTTAGAAATAGGGGATAAGATACCGATTGGTCAGATATGTGTGTACATATACATAGCCATATCCAGCAGCTGCCTAAGGCCCAGTTCTTGGTGGGGGAGGGGGTCACTCAGCCATAACACTACTTAACAAAAAAAAAGAAAAAAAAAAGAAAAGTCAGAATCTTAGAATCTCTGACCATACAGCAATAATTTAAAATAAAAAGTCCATATCTCAGAACCTGATTAACTGCTCTGCACAGCTCGACTGCTCTTTGCTCTAGTCTGTCTAATTGGCTTTGCATTTGAGACAATGTAGTAGACTTTATTTTGTTTTTCACCATTAGAACAGTAGAGCAAGTGGAGTGTGGTTGTTTTATAGAATTGAAATGGGCAGTTGGGACTGCCAGTTCCATGGCACCTCATATAGCGGCTTGAGTTTGCAGCCCTGGTGCTAAACATTTTTTTTAAAATTTCCTGGAGGCAGCAAAATGTGACAGAATTTTCAAGCAGTTGTTGGATTAAACAAACCCCTGAGTGCCACCATCAGGAAAAAAAAAGAGTAACACAAAAATAAACCTTGAAAAATACTGGCAGCCAGTTCAAGGGAAAAACCTGCAGCTGACATGGCAGAACAAGCATGCATCACTCTGTATTCCACACTGATCAACAATGATCAGCTGTTATGAATAACTGGATAAATTTCATGCTAATGCAAAACCTGTTATTCTATCAACTTTCCAAGTTTGTATGGCCAATATTTAAAAATTCTCCCTGTTTTTGAGCCTTTGTCCCTCAATTATTTCTGGCTTTGTCCAGATTTCTTGCTCTAAGAGGGTGAAAAGCATGATAGGGACAGATTTGAAATATTGCTAGCATTAACTCAGAAAGTCAGCATAATAACATGATTTGGGTTACCATGCATTTTCTGAAAGATATCTGAAACTAAAATGTATTTCATTATTTAGTAATTTAAATCCTCAGTGATATGCTAGAAAAACTCAAATTTTATGAGGAACAGACCAAAAATATGAGGCAAAACTCTGGATAGTCGAGAGGTATGTCAGTGAATACTGTTCAATTATCCTTAAAAATGCAACTGCATGAAATCAGCAAATGCAATAGCAGATGTGAGTAGAAGAACCACTTTGGAGCAAACCACCTGTGATTTTAAACTACAGTTAGTGGAAGGTGACCACATGATCTCCTTTCTTCTGGATTTTACAGTCTCTTCAGGATCAGGTAGAAGATCAGGAAAATCAGGGACAGTGCAATAACATTTTGATGTTGAGCTTAAAGGAAGGTGCCAAATAAAATAATATGCTGTGATTTCTTCAAGCATTAATTTCTGTCATGTTGGTGCTAGAACCCACTTCAAACCTGTATTTGGAGTGTGCCCATCAATCCTTATCCCAGCTCCCTGAACCTGATGCACCACTAAGAGAAGTCATAATTTAATTTCTTTTTTACTATTTAAAAGAAAAATTGCAGCGAGCAACCTGGAGCAAGAAGGCCATTCAATGAGTCACAAAATGCATTTTGATAATCCCTGGATTTACTAATCTTCCGTGCAGGACTAGCTTAGTCCTGCACGGAAGTGGCCGTTTAGGAGCAGGACGGCAACGCGACATGCATATTAATGAAGGCACGCTGCCTGAGCTCCTAATCTTACACGGAGCGTGTAAGAGTGCAAGGGGAATGTCTGAGAGCAGAGCTCTCAGAATATACACGCCCCCCCCAATGAAGAACAGCAGAAAGGCCAAAGGAATGAGCGAAACCGCTCATAGGTGTCTGCATATCCCCAACAACATTCCCCCACATGTACAACAGCAATAATAAAACAAATCAAATAAACAAACCCTTTTTTTTTTATTATGAATCTGATTAAAGCTAACTGTATGTGCACGGGTGTGGCCATCGCTTAGCTATGGTTAATGCAGCTTAAATGGCTGAAGAGGATAACAAGGAAGATATATGCAAATGAAGCAGTATAGCAATAGTGTAGTGGGCAGAGCATTTGCCTTATAAGCAGGCATTCCTGGTTCGAGTCCCACTGTAGCACATTCCATTTTCCATGGCAAATCACGTTATGACCAATATTTTAGTTGCATAACCTACTAAATAACATATATTTGTGAACTGGAGTACTGCATTAAATGCACATGTGAGGTGTTAGTGTCATAATGTTGCAAAGTCCACAGATAAGCACATGTGCCCTATACAGTATATGTTCACAGGAATCATGGATACAAATGGAAGCTAAAATGTGTAATGAATGACAACTCCATTCAGCTTCCAAATCCCCAACTTCCCAAGAACCATTAGATATTACTGTCTAAATCAGTGTAATTGTAAGCGGGAATAAGCACTAGTAAGCAAGTGTATGCACCAATAAGCAGTAGTAAGCAAATTTCAGCACTAGTAAGCAAGTTTAAGCCCATTTGAGTGGGGTTAAGCAATGCGCACACAGGTTAAGCAATTTTGAAGCTAACTCTCTGTAAGCATATTTAACTGGAGGTTAGCATTGCTTACCCTTGCGCAAACCTGCTTACAACTGCTCAAAAGTGCCTTAATTACTCTGTAGACAACGACCCTTGTTCTGCCCAGCAACAAAATAAACAGCCTTGCAGGTCTTGAACCCAGGACCCTACACACTATAATCACAATAGTTGACCACCAAGCCATCACAGCAGTACAGAAGAATGAGGTATCACCAAACAAGCCCTCACTATAGTAAAATCAAACTGAACCTGTGAAAGGAATCAGTATACAGTCATATGCTCTATAACCCACTACATAACATAAATATGTGAACTGGAGTATAGCAGTAAGCCCAGAAGTGAGATGTAATTGTAATAGAGTGTTGAAGTCCCCAATAAAACACAAGGACGCCATACAGTGTACGTACACATGAATTATGGATACCAGGCATATATATAAGATGTAATGAATAATAAATCAATGCCAAAAAGAAAATATAATGCAAAGTCTAATGTAAACAATGCTAAGCATTGCACAGGCCAGCTTAGGAGGTGTAAGCAATGTGTAGGCCAGCTAACTCATTGTGCCTAGTGTTATAACCCTTTAAACAGTGTCAACCTTAGGTAAACAGGTTTGCCCATAGTCTAGCCTTTTCAAAACCGGCCAGTCATGGAAAAGTGTAGAAAATTGGCTCTACTTAACCCAACAGGCAGGAATACATCTCATAACTGGTTGTAGTTTCCCCTTGCAGGCACAATGCCAGAAAGGGGAGAAGGTGTGCGGTTCCAGATGCAGCGCTGGTGCATCCAGGAGTCCAGAGTCATGGCAGGACTCCTTATCAAAGATCATAAGCAGAGACTGCTGCAGGGCCAGTACCAGGGTTCCCAATATAAGGTGGAAGCCTGGGACCATCTCGCTCGTGACATCACCAGCGCCACTGGCATACCCCAAACTGGTGAGCAGGTCAGGCATCACTATGTTGACCTGAAGTGGTGTAAGGGGGACCCTCTTAGAGCAGTAGATCCAAGAGGCTAAAATGGCAGGGGCTGTCCCAGTTGTATGTAAGTATCACTCCACTATGTGTGTAATAATTGTCAGCACATGTATATCATGGACAGGTATGGCTAAATATTCCTCTTATGTCCTCCACAGCTGCAAGTGAGCAGGATGCAAACCAGGAGGCCCATGGAAGTTGCCTGGAGAGGTTGCGATGTGAGGCAAGTCAGTAATACTCTTGCATGTACTGTCATAGGAAATAAATCTAAAAGTATTAGTAAATTAATTGCCTGTATAAAACCTGTATTGTTTAAGGCAAGTACTGCATACACCAGAGAATATGACAGGAAGAGTCTCATAAAGTTTGTATGCAAATAAAAGCGTAATAGCCTGACAATAAAGGTCTAACTGCTGGACTGCATGTGTATACTCTGGTATCATATAGTAGTGTAGATTTGCAATCATGTAATAGTACTGTTGTATTAAGCACTGTTACCCACACCGTGCACCATAAATAGAATGTGTAGGAATGCCTGTATATGACTGGTGTAATCTCCAGAGGCCATTTAGTACAACTGAGAGACACATAGACAGAAAACAGGGAAAAAGCAGACAACAAAACCCAAATAGCACATGCAACTGAGACGTGAACTGTTGTATTTTTAGCACATACAGCCATGGTTCGAATCCTGGCAGTGGTAGTAGTCTGCATACAGAATTATACCCCACAAATGTACAGATATGTCCAGAATGTCCAGTAAAGTGGCCCATATCTGTTGCCTGTCAACCTGCCCCCTGGGAAATCAATGGGATGATCCCAGATATATAGGCAGCAAACAGGAAATACAACTGATTGACGCACATCTATGAGAATAAAGCTGGTACACTAGCAACTCCCCAAAACCTTATGAGAGTAAGAAACCATGTATGTCCCATTTACACCCCCATGTTGTCAAGCTTTTAGGCCAGAGTGTGTACAGTAACAGAGTGAGATGCATGTGCATAATAGTAATGTGGAATCTGGTACTGTGTGTGGTAACATTCAGGTAGTGCTAATAAACATTTCTCCCACAGGTCTGTCAGATACCAACACTGTGCCCAGAAATAAAAGAATGATACCCTGTACTGGTACTATTCACTTTGGTATTGTATGGCATTGTGACTGATGCAGTTGCTCTAAATAATAAGGTATTACTCATCACTGTCACCCACACTGTCCTACAAAATATAACTGCCTAGGAAATCCTGTATAAGAGTGTTGTAATACAAGGTCAGAATGCAAAACCACAGGGGAATTATAAGACAGAAAGCAGATAGGAGATATACAGCAATATCTATATAGCGCACACAACTCTTATGGACAGTGTTTAAGTTGTAGCAGACACAGCCGTGGTCTGAATCCTGAGAGCGGAAGTAGGCTGAATACAGAATCATACCCCACAACTGTACAGATAAGACCAGAATATCCAGTATATGAGCCCATATTTGCTGCCTGTCACCCTGTCCACCTAGGAAGTCTGTGGGATGATCCTAGATGTTTAGGCAGCAAACAGGAAATACAACTGATTGTCACACATCTATAAGAACAAACCTGTCAATCTAGCAACTCCCAAAACTGTTATGAGAGTAATAAGCCAAGTATGTCCTATCTACACCCCCATGTTGTCAAACTGTGACCAGAGTGTGTACAGTAACAGAGTGAGATGTATGTGCATAATACTAATGTGTAATCTGGAACTTTGTGTGGCAACATTCAGGTAGTGCTAACAAGCATTGTTCCCACAGGTAAGTCGGATAAGAACACTGTGCCAAGAAATAAAAACCTTGACACCCTGTACTGGTACTGTTTACTCTGGTATTGTATGGAATTGTGAGTATTGCAGTTGCTCTGAATAATAAAGTATCACTGATCACTGTCACCCACACTGTGCTACATAATATAACTTTGTGGGAAAGCATGTATATGTGTGTGGTAAGTCACTAAAGGTTGAAGAGGGCAATAGTCTAGATATTTCCCAGTACACCTGCATGTGGTCAAGACATGGCCAGAGTCTGTGCAGAAAGAGTTGGATAGG
>NC_056743.1:1156095975-1156233475 GCF_019279795.1 Protopterus annectens | reverse complement strand
GCCTTTGCCAGGTCAAGGTAGGCTGTGTGGACTGCCTTGCCCTCGTCAATGGCCTTGGTGACTGTTTCGAAAAAGTCAACCAAGTTTAAAAGGCATGATCTGCCCTTGACAAAGCCAAACTGGGTTGGATCCAAAGTCTGCAAGTCCCCTATGTCTTTATTTATGAGTTCCATTATGATCCTCTCCATAGCTTTGCAGACCAGGCTTGTCAAGCTGATGGGACGGTAGTTTCCGGGGTCGGTGGAGGCACCTCCTTTGTGAAGTGGGACCACCGTTGCCGTACGCCATTCCTTGGGTAGGTATCCTGAGGTGAGGCTAAGATTAAACAGCTGCCCTAACGGTGGGTTTAATTCCTCATTGAGTTCGTGGAGCACACAACCGGGGACACCATCTGGTCCCATGGATGCTGTGTTTTTCGCCTTGGAGAGAGCAGTTCTCACCTGAGCATTTGAGATGTTTGGGGGGCTACAATCCTCTGGTATAGATATCTCTCCTTTTGGGGGGGGGAATTTGCACTGAACCTGTCAGCCAGTATGTTGGCAATATCTGTAGGTTCAGTGATTTTTACATCATTTTGAACTAATTCTGAGCATATCTGGGAGTTTCCTCCCAGGTTTCTAACATAGCTAAAAAAGGACTTATGACTGTCTTTTGAGTCCTTAGCGATTTTTCTCTCAAAATTTGCCTTGGATGATTTTATGAGAGATCTCAGTTTTTTACTTATGATGATCAAGGGTGTCTTCCCTTTTACGGATTTTGCTCTATCTTGTAGTAGCTTCCTCCTTTTGTTGTAGAGCTTGTTTATGGCTGGGGTCCACCAGACTGGATGCTTGCCTTTGGTACAAAGAGTCTTTGTTTTGTTTGGGATTGCCTCATCCATGCAGTCCTGGAGGTGCTGGTAGAAGGCATTTGTAAGTGATTCAGCGGTTTGAGTAATGGTTTCCGCTGGCTCGGGGGCCTTGAATGAGACCACACCAGTCTTTAGAATTGTGAAGTCGGCTTTTGAGAAGTTCTTCACTGTGGTCTTTTTTATCTGGGGTGGTGGCGGGATGTGGACTTCTAGTGAGATTAGTTTATGATCTGATCTCACCAATGATGGGTATACTTCTGGTGTTGAACATTGTGACCCCATGTTCGTGATGATGAGATCTAGTATGTTTTCTCCTCTTGTGGGGATGGTGACTAGTTGTTCCATGGCATTTGAGTTTATGAACTCTAGGAACCTTTGGGCTAGAGTGTTGGGGCTTGAGTAGTGATCCCAGTCTATATTTGGATAGTTGAAATCACCCAGTATGATGATGTTTGGAGATACATTTATCCCTTCCAGTGTTTTCAGGAAAGCTGTGTGAGGTTCCTGAGTTTGAGAGGGTGGCCTGTAACATGCTACAAACTGCAGAGCAGTCTTGCCTATGGTTAACTGCACCTGGATGGTCTCCGATGCATCGTGCGTTGCCACCAACCTTGAGGTGAGGGTGTCCTTGATGAATATGGACACCCCCCCTCCTTTCTTGGTGTTGTCTGGATTTTGGGGCCAGAACGCATGATATGAGGTAAAACCTGATAGTGCCAGGGTGCTCTCAGGAGCCTTGAACCAGGTTTCAGTCACAGCACACACATCGATGTTCTCCATACTGAGAAGGGCTTCGAGTGCGTGCATCTTGAGGTTGAGACTTCTGGCATTGAGCAGCATTACCTTTAGTTTTTTTTCCTTTTTTGTGTTCTAGGGTGGTAGGTTTAGAATTTGAGCCTCGCCTAAAAAAGGCACAATGGGGGTGGCAAGAGCCTTTGCCAAAATCCGGAAGCCCAGGGGTGACAGGTGCAAGCCGTCCCTTGCGAAGCAGCGTGGCTTGTCCAGCATGTCATCCCAGGCAGACAGACATTGGATCCCCTTTGAATGACACCATAGTTTAAGCCAATTATTAAAGCTGATCATCTTGTCTCTGTATTGTGGCATCATTCTTGGTGAAGGTAGGATACTGCTCAAGGTCATGGTCATACCTGCCTGGGCTACATAATCAGAGAGCTCCTCTATGTCTCTTTTCATGTAGTCCAGGGAGGTACATCTCAGGTCATTCACACCAGTATGGACAATGACTGAGTCATACTTGTACCTGCAGTTGAGTGACCTGAGTGCTTGCATTATGTGGTGGATTCTAGCACCCGATAGGCAGCTTACTGTGACCTTCTCCTTACTCAATCTGGTGAGCGGGACGTCAGTGTGTCTGACTATGGAGTCACTATGACGAGTGTGTCTGGCATTGTGTTTGGCCTTAAGGGCTGTGACTGTTTGGCACACTGACTCTGTGGTCTATGTGTTGCATGTGCTGTGCCCTGTGGAGGCAGTTGTTTGGGTGTCTGCTTTGGTGGCTTCTGCTGTTTTGGTAGATTTTTGATCAGAGCCTCCGAGTATGTCTTTATGTGTTTATGTGTATGATTTGAAGTTGTGATAGTGCTATGTGAGACTGGGTTTGTGGTGTGTGTGGTTACCTTCTCCTCCTGTCTGGTCTTGCCGGTCCTATGTTGAGAGAGCTCAGCCTCCAGTTTGGCTATATAGTTGCATCTCTCGCATGTATTTGTGTTTTGTGGGAGAAGGAGAGGGTTGTCTGTGTACATGAGGCAATTGTAACATTGCCTCAATATTCCCAGATTCACCAGCTGAGCAGGAGAGGATACTAGCAAATGATCCCTCGACATGCTAGAAGGAATAGACAAAAACTTTATGTAGATGAGTTTGAAAAAGACTTCGGGGGATGTGGTGTTTTTAGGTTGGTGGGGAACTATGTATAATAAAAAGTGCTATATCAGAGTAAAAAGAGCAAGTGCTAGGCTTTACAGATGGAGAATAGTCTACTTAGGAATCAAGTAGAGCTGAACTTTTTAGTTAGAGAATAGGCTGGTTAGATTAGCAGTACAGTTCAAGAAGAGCTGTTCTAAGGGAAAAAATGAAGAGTGGACTTTAGGTAGCCCGAATAGTTTAACCTTGATTAACCACCGCTGCTCTTGTGTGCTCCTGTGGCAACTCCGCGCTAAAGCGTGCTTTACAGCAGGGGGCTGGAAAAGGCAGGAAATGACCCAAAATGGCCAATGAACTACAAGTTACTGTCTTAAACCACTCCTCTGAGGACAAACAGGCAGCTCAGTACTCCCCACTCTCACTGGTGAGTAAAGAAACTTCCCTCTGACCAAACAAGGAAAATGGAGAAGTACAGGAACCAAGACAAAGCCCAGGGATCAGCAAAATCTGATCACTGGAACAACCTATTCAGGAAAGTATGAAAAACAAGAATATTTTTTTGTTTTTTTCAAGTTTTTTTTACACAGATAGGACAGAAAACACAATAAATGCTATGCTTTTCGATTAATTGCTATCAAAAGCTAGTACACTTGAGTGTATTAGCCTGTAGTTTAACTTTTAAGCAAACTTAAACTAGGAAGTGCAACAAACAATTCAAGCTTATAAAAACAGGAAAAACAGGTAATAACTCTATAAAATAGACAGAAACAGTCGTCGAAAGGCACAAAAGGTCGAAAATGCAGAAAAAAATACTTAGAATCTGGAAAGTTGTCTTTTCTGGTCTCTGCTGCTCTAGGAACTCTGCTGGATACCACGAGGAGCTGTGCTGAGTTCTCTACAGCCAGAAAAGCCTGCCAAAGCGTGCTTTATAGCAGGGTGCTGGAAAAGGCAGGAAATGACCCAAAATGGCCAATGAACTACAAGTTACTGTCTTAAACCACTCCTCTGAGGACAAACAGGCAGCTCAGTACTCCCCACTCTCACTGCTGAGTAAAGAAACTTCCCCCTGACCAAACAAGGAACATGGAGAAGTACAGGAACCAAGACAAAGCCCAGGGATCAGCAAAATCTGATCACTGGAACAAACTATTCAGGAAAGTATGGAAAACAAGAATTTTTTTTGTTTTTTTCAAGGTCTTTTACACAGATAGGACAGAAAACACAATAAATGCTATGCTTTTCGATTAATTGCTATCAAAAGCTAGTACACTTGAGTGTATTAGCCTGTAGTTTAATTTTTAAGCAGACTTAAACTAGGAAGTGCAACAAACAATTCAAGCTTATAAAAACAGGAAAAACAGGTAATAACTCTATAAAATAGGCAGAAACAGTCGTCGAAAGGCACAAAAGGTCGAAAATGCAGAAAAAAAATACTTAGAATCTGGAAAGTTGTCTTTTCTGGTCTCTGCTGCTCTAGGAACTCTGCTGGATACCACGAGGAGCTGTGCTGAGTTCTCTACAGCCAGAAAAGCCCGCCAAAGTATGCTTTATAGCAGGGGGATGGAAAAGGCAGGAAATTACCCAAAATGGCCAATGAACTACAAGTTACTGTCTTAAACCACTCCTCTAAGGTCAAACAGGCAGCTCAGTACTCCCCACTCTCACTGGTGAGTAAAGAAACTTCCCCCTGACCAAACAAGGAAAATGGAGAAGTACAGGAACCAAGACAAAGCCCAGGGATCAGCAAAATCTGATCACTGGAACAAACTATTCAGGAAAGTATGGAAAACAAGAATATTTTTTTGTTTTTTTTCAAGGTTTTTTTACACAGATAGGACAGAAAACACAATAAATGCTATGCTTTTCGATTAATTGCTATCAAAAGCTAGTACATTTGAGTGTATTAGCCTGTACACATGCACTACCAGTGATATACCTGACACAAGACCTGTGTGGTGGACAGACAAAACATAATAGGCACACCTCTGGCCATCAAGAGGATAGGCACACATTTGAGAGCTATGCAGACAGACTACATTCCAACTTAAACTAGTATGTACACACAAACCCTGTAACACCAGTGCTATACAATGCATACAACTCTACTCACACTCTGTCTGTAGTTCTGGAACCTCCTACAAATATGCTGCTGGCCTGAGTGTGCAGGTTCTCCTGTAAGTGGCATTGCTACCTGCTGTCTGTAACACTGATGCCCACACACAGGAAGGATGTCCATCATACAGGAAAGGTAAAGGGACCACGCCCACATGATGTAGGGATTTATAGTAGGTGGTTGCCAGGACAGTGGTAATTGGAAGTATTACACAGCATGCTGCATACAGGTAGCAAGTGGAGGACACTGATTGGTGCAGAGGTTATTACCTGATCACGTGCATCACCTACAAAATCCATGCTGCAATCTATTCAAAGCAGCTCAATCCATTTACGGCAGAGAGACTGAGACAGAGAGAGAGAGAGAGAGAGAGAGAGAGAGTGAAAGCCAAAGGCAAAGCCAAAGCAAAAAAAAAAACAAAGAAAATAATTACATCCAGCAAACTATCCAGAACAGACACCATTCCCACAGCAGGTATATGAAGTATATATGCATATAACTGAATGTAGTACTTGGTCCATAATAATGGGATAGATGATGTGGAATGATTTATATGTGCCATCAGGTGTTGTTGTAATGATGTTCAACTGAACAACTGCTATGGACAATAGTGTCTGTCCCTGTAGGTAGTGGGCCATAGCCATTAACTGTGCAGATCAGCACTGACTGACAAGATGTAAGCCATCATAGTGTGTGTTGTGTAATGGGAAGTATGTATATTACGTGGCCAATAGCTGGTGGTGGAAGTAATGCCATTATGATGGACACGTGGGATCTACAGCCCACCCCTTACAGGATACTCAGGTTAATCTGTAATGTAGCATGCAGGAATGCCATAGGTGTGTAATAGGGATACCTGCAATCTGGTCCTACATATACCCCCTCCAATGTCAGGCTGTGTCCATATGTGGCACCTGTCTGTGTTGTGGCAAGGCAGAACAGTGCAGCTGTGCAGGAAAGTGTTGTGAGATTGTGGACCTGATGTCTGAATGTACCCCACATATAGGTATGCAAATGTGCATATATGTACACATGTATAATATATAAATATATATATATATATATATATATATATATATATCTATGTCCACAAATATACAGATACCCATGTGTGGACATATACATGAGCACATATATACATCTCATATATCTACACATATATAGATATATACCTATATGCAGATGTCTATATATATATATATATATATATATATATATATATATATATATATATATACAAACACATACACAAACATATATGTATGTCAATACATGTCCCCTATATTACTACCACAGTGCTGCATGCTATGTGTGAGGAAACAGCACACATAGCAATACACACATATACCTACAGCTGGCAGTGTGCGCAACATGGATGGGTATGTCACATGTGAACCCATTGTTGGGACCACATTGCCCTTGTCTGTGAAGTATGGAATGGGAATATGGGGAAGTATGGCAGGTGTAGTTGTGGAGGTGGTGAGGGTTGGTAGATATAGAGGACAGTTTACATGAGTGCTATGTGGCACATGTGGTGGGTAAACACCCTGGATGGTGTGTGTGGTCTGTAATGTGGATGCCCCATGGGCCCCAATATGGACACAATGGAACAAGCCTCTCACCCACTGCTACTCACAACAGCAGTCCATGTCCTGGAGGTGCCTGGTCTGGAGGCTGAGCAGGAGGAGCATAGGTTCATAGGTTCATAGGTAGGTACTAGGCTAACGGCCCTGGGGCATATACAAGCCCAGCCAAAAAAGGTACCCTGGCTTTTACCACCCAAGAAGATTTTTCTTGAAGAGTGCTAATGAGGAGCTTTGTTTGATATAGATAGGTAGTTTATTCCAGAGTATGGGAAGTCTCTGGGACAGGAATCTATCCCTCCGGCATGTTCTGTTTATTGTGGTGACAAGTTTTAGGTCCCTACAGCATGTAGCTTGGAGGATTTGGGATTTCTTTAAGTGGAGCATGTCCAACAGCTCTGGGTTTGACATAGCTTTGTATGTTAGGCAGAGATCACCTCTGAGTAAGCGATATGCGATGGAGTAAAGCTGGAGTTTTTTGAGACGGTCTGCGTAGGGCATCTGTTTGAGGCCAGTAATCCTTTTTGTGAGGTATTTCTGTGGCCTTTCCAGTTGTTGTAGATGTCTTGTGAGGTACATACCAAAAGGGGCATTGTACTCTATAATGGGTCTAATGAGTTATGAGTAGAGGGGAACAATGACCTCTTTTGTCTGGATGAGAAATCTTTTGTGATGAGGTGTGCCACGTAGAAGGATTTTCTGACTACTGTGGTGATGTGATTATCACAGGAGAGACTACTATCCACCTGTGTCCCAAGGTCTCTTATCACACTTTCGGTGTTAAGTATACTACCGCCTATGTTGTAGTTCATGGGTACAGAGTTTTTACCAAAGGGGATGACAATGTACTTTTTGGCACTGAGCTTGAGGCCATGGCTTTGACACCAGGCATCTGTCTCAGTGAGGCCCTTTTGTGGGATGTCCACATCGTTAGGAGTTTCGATTATGGCTCCTAGTTTGCAGTCATCTGTGAACTTCATTAGCCAGATACGTTCTGTGTTAGCCTGTACTTCAGAGAAGTAGATACCAAACAAGAGAGGACCCAGGACTGAACCCTTTGGTACTCCACTTGTCACTGGTCTGAAGTCGGATTTGGAGTCTGCTACTTTCAAAGTGTGGGTTCTGTCAGTGAGCCAGTTGGCAACCAATCTTATGATATAGGGATTTATACCTAGTTTAGTGAGTTTATCTATAATTCCAGAGTGGGGGAATGGTGTCGAAAGCCTTGGCAAGATCTAGATAGGCTGTGTGAACCACCTTACCCTTGTCTATGGCTTTCGTGACTGCTTCAAAGAAGTCTATCAGGTTTATGAGACATGATCTGCCTTTTACAAACCCAAACTGGGTGGTATCTAGAGTTTGGAGATTACCAATGTCTTTGTTTATAAGTTACATGATGATACATTCCATGGCTTTGCAGACCAGGCTCATCTGTTTAATTGGGCGGTAGTTCCCGGGGTCTGTGGTGGTTCCCCCCTTGTGGAGTGGGATAACCATCGCTGTGCACCACTCAGCAGGCACAAAGCCTGATGTGAGGCTATGATTGAACATGGTACTTAGGTGGGGTGCCAGTTCATTTTGTAGTTCGTGTAGAATGCAGCCTGGTATGTTGTCTGGTCCCATGGATACTGTGTTTTTGGCTTTGGAGAGTGTGGTTTTTACCTGTGCAGCCATGATTACAGGAACTTTTCATTCTTCCGGTATAGAGATGGGCTCTTTAGGGGTGAGAGGGGGGGTAAAGTTAGCACTGAACCTATCTGCCAGGATGTTGGCAATATCAGTTGAGTCTGTATATTTAGTGCCATTGTGCTGTAACTCAGAGCAGATCTGAGTGTTGCCATTGAGATTCTTGACATAGCTATAGAATGCTTTGTGGTTGCCTTTAGAATCAGTGGCGATTTTGTTTTCATAACTAGCTTTAGAGGATTTTATCAGGGATTGCAGCTTCTTACTGAGGCTGACCAGGGAGCTCCTCCACTCATGGGATTTTACTCTCTTTTGCAACAGTTTCTTCCTTCTGTTGTACAGTTTGTTTATGGCAGGGGACTACCAGATTGGCTTCCTTTTTTGGAGAATAGCGTCTTGGTTCTGTTTGGGATAGCACGATCCATGCACTCATGTAAATGCTTATAAAGTGCAATTGTGTAGGATTCAGTAGTCGTAATTGTATTGTCCATCTTCATGGGTGTCATGAAGTTCACCACTTCTGTCTTAAGAAGCATGAAGTTGGCTTTGGAGAAATTGTTTACCATGGTTCCCTTAACGGGGGGTGGGGGCAGGATGTGGATATCTAGGGTAATTAGCTTATGGTCTGATCGGACCAATGAGGCGTTGACTTCAGGTGTGGAACACCGGTCACTCATGTTGGTAATAACTAGATCTAGGATATTGTTGCCCCTGGTGGGGGTGTGGATAAGTTGATCCAGGGCATTGGAGTTTATGAATTCCAGAAAGCGTTGAGCGAAGCAGTTGGTACATGAGTAGTTTTCCCATTTAATGGTGGGGTAGTTGAAATCACCCATTATTAGGGTGTTTGGTTGAACCCTGATATTTTCCAGTACATCAAGAAAAGAGGAGTTTGAATCCTATGACATAGTGGGTGATCGGTAGCAAGCTACAATTTGGATTGCAGTTTTGCCCAGAGTTAGTTGCACTTGGATAACCTCGGCTGCATTATGCCTGGAGGTGTGGATATCCTTAATGAATATGGACACACCTCCACCTTTGGTGTTCCGGTCCAGGTTACATGGCCGAAAAGTGTGGTATGAGTTATAGCCTGGTAGTGCAGGGGTACTCTCTGGAGCCTTGAACCAGGTCTCAGCCACTGCACAGATATCAATGTTCTCCATTTTAAGGAATGCCTCGAGTGAGTGCATTTTGAGATTTAGACTTCTAGCATTGAGTAGCATCACCATCAGTTTTTGCTTGCCTGTTCCTGTTATGGTGGTGAATTTGTCATTTGAGCCTTGCCTAAAAAAGGCACTATAGGGGCGGCAAGAACCTTAGCCAGTATCCGGAATCCCAGGGGTGACAGGTGCCGACCATCTCTGGCAAAGCATCGTGGTCTGTCAACCATGTCATCCCAGGCAGACAGATACTGGATCCCTTTAGAATGGCACCAGAAGCTTAGCCAATTGTTGAAGTCAATCATTGTGTCCTTGTACTGCTGCATCATTCTGGGTGATGGCAGAATGCTACTCAGGGCTAGGGTCATACCTGCCTGGGCTACAAGATCGGAGAGCTCTTCCATGTCTCTTCATGTAGTCCAGGGAGTTACATCTCAGGTCGTTCACACCAACATGGACAATGACAGAGTCATATTTGTACTTATTGTGGAGTGACCTGAGTGCATGGGTTATGTGGCGGATCCTGGCACCCGACAGGCAGCTGACAGTAACCTTCTCCTTGTTTAGTCTAGTGAGTGGGACATCAGTGTGCCTGACTATAGAGTCACCTATGACTAGTGTGTTGGGTACGTTCTTTTGCCTTATTGGCTGTGGTTGAGTGGCACACTGAGTCTGTGAGCTATGTGTCATTTGGGTTGTGTTGTGGGGTGGAGGTTGCTTGCATTTCTGCTTTGGAGGTCTCTGTTGCTTGAGTAGATTACTATTGAGAGCCTCCGCGAATGTTTTTGTGTTTCTGTGTGTGGATTTTGGTGGTGTAGATTTAGTGAGACTATGTGATGAGTGTGGTGTGGTGTAGTGCAAGTGTTTACCTTCTCCTCTTAACTATCAAGTTCAGTCTTGATTGGAGAGAGCTTTACCTCCAGTTTGGCTAGATAAGTGCATCTCTCACAGGTTGTAGTGTGGGTGGTAGGAGGAGAGAGTTGTCTGTGTACATGAGGCAATTTCTACATTGCCCCAAGATGCCCAGACTCATCAGATAGACAGGAGAGAACACTGGGAGCTGACCCTTGGGCATGCCTGAATAAAAAAAATATTTTCCTCTAGATAAGTGTGGAAAGTGAGTACAAGAGCTGTTTTTCTCTAAGCAAGTAAGGAAAGTAAGTACCAAAACGTTTTTCCTCTAGGTAATGAGGAAGGTTGAGTGCTGTAGTAATTAGTAGGTTATTTATTGCTTACAAGTTCTGAACAAGAGCTGATCACGAATAAGCAAATTTAGGAGCTAAAAGTAAGAATCTGTATCTGGACTAAACTAGTTACAGGAAAGGGGGGGAAATAAGTGCAAATGCGGGCTTTTAAATCAGAAAGTTGAGAGAGATGGAAAAGCTGCCCAAATGGCTAATAACTACAATTTCTGGGTCAGAACCACTCCTTATGTGGTAGATAGGTTACCTAGTGCTTACCACTCCCACTGATAAGCTAGAATGCTTCCCTCCAACACAGAAAGCTTGGGGGGCTCAGAAGCTTACATACAGTCCTGCATACAGCAAATCTGAATCTGGACTACACTAGTTACAGGAAAGGTATATATTTTTTCTTTTTTATATATATATATATATATATATATATATATATATATATATATATACAGAAAAGTAGCTAAAACAGCAGTAAAAGCAATTCAAATGCAGTACAAGCTAGCACACTTGAGTATGTAGCAATGTTAGACCAAACAGTTTAAAAATGCAATTAAATTAAAAATGACTAAAAACAAGTGGAGAAGGAGTCTATTAGGTAGAATGAGGTTAAGAGATGGGACTGGGGGGGGTGTCCCAGATCAACTCTACAGTGGGGGCGGGCAACTGCAAAAGCTTCCAAATTTAAACAGCAATACAGGAATAGAGAGGGTAGGTATGGGAAAACCAACACCTTCAGCAGAGATCTGAAAAACTATACATTGAAGCAAAAATAACAGTGCACAACTATGAAGTCAGCCAGCAATGATATAAAATTAGTCAAGCAACAATTATCTGTACACAACTCTGAAGTGCCAGAAAAATATACTCAGCTCTGTATATCTCCAGATAGTTTGAAGAGCACTCTGTCAGGACACAGGAAGACTCCAGCAATGATATGCAGACTTTTACTAAGAGGGTCTAATTTTATGCAAGTAATCCTTGAGAGAGTCAGATAACACACAGGATGTAAAACCAGTTATACCAACTTAAGACACAGAGAAATAGGGGAGGGGGAAAACACCTTCAGCAAAGACATGAAAAACTATACAGTGAAGCAAAAATAACAGTGCACAACTCTGAAGTCAGCCAGCAGTGATAAAAAAGTAGTCAAACAACAATTACCAGTACACAACTCTGAAGCGCCAGAAAAATATACTCGGCTCTGTATATCTCCAGATAGTTTGAAGAGCACTCTGTCAGGACACAGGAAGGCTCCAGCAATGATATGCAGACTTTTACTAAGAGAGTCTAATTTTATGCAAGTAATCCTTGAGATAGTCAGATAACACACAGGATGTAAAACCAGTTATACCAACTTAAGACACAGAGAAATAGGGGGAGGCGGGGAAACACCTTCAGCAGAGATCTGAAAAACTATACTGTGAAGCAAAAATAACAGTGCACAACTCTGAAGTTAGCCAGCAATGATATAAAATTAGTCAAACAACAATTACCAGTACACAACTCTGAAGTGCCAGAAAAATATACTCAGCTCTGTATATCTCCAGATAGTTTGAAGAGCACTCTGTCAGGACACAGGAAGGCTCCAGCAATGATATGCAGACTTTTATTAAGAGGGTCTAATTTTATGCAAGTAATCCTTGAGATAGTCAGATAACAGACAGGATGTAAAACCAGTTATACCAACTTAAGATGCAGAGAAATAGGTGGAGGGGTGAAAAAACAGCTTCAGCAGAGATCTGAAAAACTATACAGTGAAGCAAAAATAACAGTGCACAACTCTGAAGTCAGCCAGCAATGATATAAAATTAGTCAAACAACAATTACCAGTACACAACTTTGAAGTGACAGAAAAATATACTCAGCTCTGTATATGAACATATGTGAAGATGGCCTCGTGATTGGCCTTGGTGGATGTGTCCAATTTATACTCATAGTTAGCCTTACAGTACTCCACCTGTGACCTTATATGCTTGATCAGACAAAGGCTGACTTGATGCCAGGTTGGTATGTGCTCCTGATTTGGCCTGTACTGCCAGTCTAGGGACCAAGTCTGTAGTTTGTGTATTGCTGCTGTCCACCACAAGCATTCAGCCTACCTTGAGGGGGGTTGATGTTGTCCTGTAGGGTATTGCTGAGGCCATAAAGCCATGTAGGTGCCCAGATAATATTGTGTTGTGGACCTGGACACAGCTGCTAGTTCCAACATATGGGATCCCCTTCATGTGGGCCTTTCCCATTTACCTGGCCTGTGCAGGGGACATTACGGAGGTGTGGGGGATACAGCTTCACAGACAGTAGGTGGAAATACCTCACAGGACAGGACATGTGGAGACAGCCCAGCAACATGGGGGACAAAGCTCCAGAGTTTGGTACAGCTTGCATGTCATTAATGTTGTTATACACATGGGGGTTTGCTACACTGACAGGGTTTGTCTGGACATGCATTTACTGGGTGACTTGACATCTGACAGTGCCAACTATGGGTAAATCCAGCATTGCCCACACCCAGCCACGGGTTATTGCTATTATACAATGACATTATTTAAGAAAAACAATACTTACCTTTCTTAAATAATGTCATTGTATCATGCCTCCATGCTGCCCTTCCGCAGTTTTCTGGTATCCTGGGCCATTTCTGATGTACTGCACATGCATAAAGGACATGTTCCCACATTTATGCAGTGCATCAGTGCTGTACAGTGGTAGCAATGGAGATAGGGGGATCTTGATTGTTTTTTTAAACATATCTCGGTATGTTATACGAGTTGATGAACTCATATAACATAGTGAGATATATTAAAAAGGCAACAGAGATCTTTGTTTCTCTGTTGAAAGGAAGATCTCCATTGCATTTTTTATGATATCTTGCTATGTTATACAAGTTCTTCAACTCCTAACACATAACGAGATATGTTCAAAAAAAAAATCAACAGAGATCTTTATTTCCCCATTGCTATCTCTGCAGACTAAAAATAAAAAACAGGAGATATACAAATGGAAGTAGTCCAGGCATCCACACCTTTTTCCATTTGCATACTCTCAGATTTATAATGGGCACTCTGTTTGGGCTGGCCAGTTAGCATACTCATTTTTGTATGTTAATGGCCGGTCATTGTATAATATAAAACAAATATTTACATACACATTTATAATTTTACGTTTACCTTCCATGACATCTTCCTATGTGCTTTCATTACATTATATTCTTGTGTGACTATACTGTATGGGGCATGTGTGTTTATATGGGGGTTTCACATCTTTTCTATACTGACATGTCAGTTTTGGAACTGCTACACTACCCTGGTTGACAAAAGAATAATTGCTACATAATTTAAGTAACACTACTTTCACATGATAAAGTAAGTTGCTTGTCTTGCGACTCAGACCATGAACACCTGCATGTAAAGCTGCAACTCTAGCTCTACACTGTCTTATTTTATTTATTTATTTAACATTTGTTGACCGGGAAAGTCCGACTAGGTTCCACAGATACTGTTTTCAGCAGAGGCCCGATAATATTGTGTTGTGGACCTGGACACAATATTATCCTCCAGAAGCATGTCTTTAGAATGTGGGAGGAAACCGGAGTACCTGGAGGAAACCCACGCGAACGCAGGGAGAACATGCAAACTTCATGCATATGCAAGGTGCGCTGCTGCTCTACATGGACACAGAACACTCCATGCAGGAATAGCACTATTCTTGCATGGAGTTTCATGAATCCTGGGGCAGGAGAAAAGGGTTCCATAACAACTGTAACAATTAATGATCTACAGAATCTACAGAAAAACTGTGCTCGCTTGGGTTGTCCTAATATTTTTGACCTCTTCTTTAACAAAAAAAAGATTTGCAAAATTTTTATTGAAGACTTGCACAAAATAGTAAGTGCATTCCCTCTAAGATGATACATTAGGGAAAGCATGGGGATGCTTCCACAGACTTTAATGAATGCCTCACTGACTGCGGCAGACATATTATGCATCCTGATGCCATACTTATGCTGACACCATCATGGGATATGTTTGTCTCACATCAGCCTAGGCAAAAATAAAATTTTGCAAAATTTTTTTAAAGAACCATTAAGTTATTTTATAAATGATTGTGGGGAAAATGGTCATGTATCACATGCACTAATGCATAAAGATAATTCCAGAACTGCATTAATCAGCAAAAAATGTGCATAGCTGCCATGGAAGGTAGAAGTGAAACTAATGTAATGAAGTGCAAATATTTATTTATTTGGAAAACCATGTGTGTGTTTGTATGTGTACATGTATGTGTTCATTTTTGCATTTCATTACAGAAGTTTCACTTTTAAAGTTCGTGGCGGCCTTTTTTTTTTTGCTCTTCAATGGAAGAAGTGAGAGGCATAGTCCTATGTAGTTATCGAAAAACTAGAGGGGGGCTACACTTCTGCTGTGTCATCAGTACTTGAAGTGGCCATAGAATAACATCTTTTATAAAGTCCATCATAACAACCTTTCCGTTGGCATAACATCAGATGTAATTAATATACTAGGTTGTATGTCAAAGCATTTTGAAAAACATTGCTTGCCTTCCTCTGCTCAGAGTTCTTCATTGTTATTATCTTATGCACTAAAATTAGGCTCACCAGTACACCAGCTCCACATGAAATAATGTAGAAATTTATTTGTGTTAGGATCAGCCTGTTTATTCTCTACTGCTGAGGGACAGGCTGTTGACAAATAAGAAACTGTAGGAGTATTATCATTTTCAGGGCTATTTTTCATCTGTGAAACATTTGTACAATCAAAATAACATAAACTACCTACCCAGACTTTGGGCCTGCTTTGATAAGCTATAGCAAGAATAGAGCACTGTTTTCATCTCTGGCTTAGTTGCAAGCATGCCACTACATGTTAGGAAACAGTACACAGATGGCTAACAAATCACAAAAGAAAAATCAGAACTCCCAGGTCAAAATAAGGAAAAAAATAGGGAAGTACAAATGCTGTAGCATGGTGAACATGATATATGAAAAAAGTATCAAATGAGTCAATGGTGATATATGTCAATAAAAAAAAGAACAGGGGATAGAAATTATAAAGCCAAAAATATTGCCCACTGAAATAAATGTTGGGGGATTTGAGATAATGGTGATGTAAAATGAAAGACAGAGAAATTGCTGCTGGGACATTGAGGAGCATCTGAGGAGACTTATGGGGTGGAACATCCAGTTTGGGGCGTATACATATGACAATTAAGGGCAGGATATCAATACAGAGAAAACATAACCAGATGAGGCTAACAAAGTGGAATATCCTAATAAATGTCATAAGCAGAGTAGGATGTCCAGTCATTAAGCTTTTTGACAGTTTATATACACTTTACTACTCTTGGATTCCAGAGGCATTGTTGTGTGCCATTCAATCCATACATTTGTACAGCAAATGTTATGCACACACTATTATTGGTCAGTCAACTATATTCAAGATGGATGTGGGACTCTGCCAGAGGTGTGTCTTGTCACCCCCATCATAATTTTCATGGATAGATATCGAGTTTCAGCTGAGGTTTTGCGAGTATCTAGTATGGAGATGAGAGAATTGCATCTTTGTTGTTTGTGATTAATGTTATCTCCTTGGACTGGAGTAACTGTGGAGAGGCTCACTGCTGAGTATAAAGCAGCAGGGAAGCAAATCAGCAACTATAAATCAATGTTCATGATTCTCTCATAGAAAAGAGTAGCTATCTGTAAGTACAGGGGAGTCACTTCCTCAAAATGAGGCTTTAAAGTATCTCTCAATCTTGTTCATAACTGAGAGTAGAGAGGATTTGGAGATTTACAGGTAAATGGCTACTGTACTGGGATGTGATGGTGAAGATGGAGATGAGTCCTAAGAAGAGGCTTTCAAGATGCCAGTTAATTTGTGGCTTTTCCTAACCTATGGTCATGAGCTTTAGGTAGTTATTGAAAGAATGAGATTATGGGTGCAAAAGGTACAAAAAAAGTCTCTCTGTAGGGATGCTGGGCTCACTTTAGAACAGAGTGAGGAGCTCATCAATCGAGAAGAATGCTGGAGTCATATCACTGCTCTTCAGAATTGAGAGGACTCAGTTCTGGTAGTCTAGCCATCTAGTGAGGATGTCATGGGAACCTCCAGTGGGAGGTGTACAAGGCATGGCCCATTGCAAGAAGGGCCCACAATGCACTGGACAGGTTATGTCTTTCAGCTAGCCTGGAAATACCTGGGCATCTCCAAGGGTGAAATGGGATGGTTTTGCTGAGGCTCATCTTATTACCACTGTAGTTCTCACCAGGATGAGCAGTTTAGAAAATGGATGGATGGATGGAGGGATAGATGGATGGATGGATGGATGGATGGATGGATGGATGGATGGATGGATGGAAGAAATTATTCAGCAAAGATCATGAAGTATCCGACTGACAATTTTGTTGTGCTATACTGTCACAGAAGCATTCAGTAATGCTGAAAGAGTTAATGCAATTTACTAAGTTCAGCTTTTAAAGAGTTTAAAAATAAAGTATTATTACTCTAAAATGAAATTAAATAAGGAAGCAATCAGAAGTTATATCGGCAATGTAGAAGCCAGCTAAAAGCATGCACATTTATTGTTTATTACTAAAAACTATATACAGTAGCACTTTATTTAACTTGTAGTTATAACAGATTTTTTTCTGGGGTGATGAAGTCTCCTTCACCTCCCAGTGTGGACAATCATAACCCAATTTCTATACTTTGAATAGTTGCTAAGAAATGTGCAATGTTGACTGCACCAGAATAAAGCTCTTGTGATGGGTCTATATTATACCATTGAAGTCTTACAACTTCGAATGTTATAATATCAAACCAAGTAGAGCGAAACACCAGAAAACTGAACAGTCAGAATAGTGAATTTTTTCCCAGGGAAAAAATTTGCTGTTCCGACAAACATACACACAACACAAGCACACCAAAATAAATAATACACACACACACACACACACACACACACACACACACACACACACTTCACAAAACCCTACACTAAACCATACATACACCACTAGCTATCCACTTACCTTAACCCAACCCTAACCCTAAGGTCCATCACTATCGCACACTCACCTTACCCGCGCCCTAACCCTAACTCACCTACCTCACCCTAGCCCTCACATCCACACAATCGCACACTTACCTGACCCGCGCCCTATCCCTAACTCACCTAACCCACGCCCAATCGCACACTCACCTTTGTTTGCACACTTACCTTAACCCGGTCCATAACCTTCATTCCACAGTTGAGGAAATAGCAAAGCTGCAGAAATGGCCCACCGAATACTTTCCCTAGGAAAGTATTCGGTGTTCTGCAGCTTTGCTATTTCCAGCGTTCACTCTACTGGGTTCGATATTATAACATTCGAAGTTGTAAGACTTCAATGTTATAATATACACCCCCTTGTGACAATACATTGAGTATATAAAGATGGTGGGGGTGTTAGGGTGTAGCCAGTCAAACTGAGTGGCATAGGGGTCACAGCCTCTAAAAAGTGTTATAATTTTCTTTTCAAAACTTTCTTTGAATTGTTTCTGTTAAAATGCCAGATTTTTGTGATATATAACAAAATGAGACCATGAGACCTTCAGGCGTCTGCTAGAAAACTAAAGATGAAGAGTAATTTTACCTTTCAACACAACAACGACCCCAAGCATACATCCAGGTCAACAAAAGAATGGCTTCACCAGAAGAAAATTAAAGTTTTGGAATGGCCCAGCCAGAGCCCAGACCTAAATCCAATAGGAAATCTGTGGGGTAACCTGAAGAGGGCTGTGCACAACAGATGTCTTCACAATCTGATAGATTTGGAGCACTTTTGCAAAGAAGAGTGGGCAAATTTTGCCCAAGTCAAGATGTGCCATGTTGTAATTAAATCAAAAGGTGCTTCAACAAAGTATTATTTTAAGGGTGTGCACTCTTATGCATACAGCTTATTGTATGTTTTTTATTTTTTATATTTTTTCCCCTAACAGATTTGTTTGTTTTTCAATTGAATTGTACAGGTTATAGGTCACATTAAAGGTGGGAAAAGTTTTGAAATTATTTATTGTGGTCTCATTTTTTTATATCACAAAAACCTGGCATTTTAACAGAGGTGTGTAAACTTTTAATATCCGCTCTGTATGAATCTTTACATTTTAAGAACGTTAAGGTAATATAAACTGTCCAAGTTTGTTCCATAGTTCAAAAAAATTAGGCATGCATAAAGGACAGTCTGTGAATGCAAGATACGTAGCTTTCAGGACACAAGAGGAAGTATTTTCTTTTAACAAAACCAGTCCAAAGAAGACATGAGAAAACATTTTTACATAGTGAATTTTTGTTGCATCCTTTCCAATGATAAAGCAGGTTCCAAAACAATGAAACCATTAAGTAATGCATGGGAGAAGCATAAATCATCAGATGAGGGATGGTATGAACAAGAGTCGGAAATCAACTGCAGCTTACTGAAATAATCGGCATGGATTACCTCAATAATATGCATGAGTTTAGAAAGATTGCTGTTAAGACACTGTTTTTTGATAATAATGGCAGAGCACAAAAACTTTTAGCGCAATGACTCATGAAATAGAAACAGAAAGGGCTGATGCCAAGCATAGAAAGCCTAAAGCAAGGAAGAGGATCCTGTAGCGGTACTAGAAATATTTTGGAAATTTTATGAAAGTCCATATAAAGCAGACTCAAGTCAGGCATATTTTTACCAACCAGAGAAGAAGTTGTAGATAGCAATTAATAAAGAGCTAAAGGGACAAGGCACTTTGGGATTACTCGATTTGAAGAGGTATTTCAGAGCTACACAATTAAGGCACCTATTCATAGCACAAGCAAAAACCTATAATTTAGAGTGGAAAAAAATGATGAAATTGGAGGGGAAGCTCAAGATACAAGGCGAGACTGGGATTTTGGATGTAGATCCTTAAGGAGAATAACAATAACAATAACCATGTAGAATATTATATTCATAAAGTAACTCTAAGAACTAAGTCAACACGGTAATGGAGAAAGAATATTCTGTCAATATGGATGACTTCAATTAGGGATACAGACAATAGGCAAGCGGTAGCTGGAATTTATTGGAGAAAATTGTTAAAAGAACCAACGTATTGGGAGCAAATAATTAGAGAGGGAAAGGTAATAGAATGGGAAGAGGCCAAGAATTTATTTGGATTGCAAGCTATAGCTTGTCTTTGCAATCAAGGATTGATATCAGAGTATAGGCCAATAGAAAGAAATAGGGGATTCCTAAACAAAAGGCCAGGACTGGTAGAGTTTTTAGTAGAATTTAGAACAGAAGCTACTATTAAAAAATGAATAATTAGTACAGCATACAAAATATTGCATGATACGTATAAGAATCAATCAGAGGAGGTTAAAAAGGATTAGGAAGAGAGATTGGATATGGAATTTACAATTAAACAATGGGGGATATATGTATGTCTCTGAAATATACAACAAAGTCTACAAGATTTAGGATTTTGCTTGGAAATGTTTACATAGGTATTTTTATACCCCAGTTAGACTCCAAAGAATTTTTCCTCATGTAGACAGCAAATGTTGGATGTATGATAGGGAAGAAATAAGTAACTGGGAACATACTTTCTGGGAGTTGAATGAGTCAAAAGACTTTAAAGATTCCCTGTAGACTCTCTGTCAGAGATGCAGGGTAAGCAAATTTGTGTAACTAAGGACATGATTTTTTGAGCTGTGATATAGAATTGGAATTGCCTAGATATAGTAAGGCTTTGCTGTGTCTAATTATGGTAGTTGTCAAAAAAACAATTACTATTAAATGGAAATCAAAGTCTAGACCAACTTTACTAGAAGTAGTGAATACAGTAACAGAGATAAAACAACTGGAATTGGGATGTTTAGAAAAGGGTAGGCCACAGTGGTGCAGCGGTTAGCATTGTCACCTCACAGTAAGAGGTTTTCCTGTTCGATTCTTGGCCGGAGCATCTTCTGTGTGTAGTCTGCATGTCCTTCCTGCAGTCAAGTGAGATTTAAAGACATGCAGGTAGGTGTGTGTGTGTGTGTGTGTGTGTGTGTGTGTGTGTGTGTGTGTGTGTGTGTGTGTGTGTGTGTGTGTGTGTGTGTGTGTACCTTCTGTGAAGGTTGGGCACCGGGCTGGCAACCTGACACCATAAAAACACCACTGCCAATCAATCTGCAGACTGGTGATCCACTTTGGTGACCCCTAACCAGGAAAAGCAAAAGAGAGAAAAGGGTAGGAGCAAATTATATAGGAATAAATGTGAATTGTTGGAACAATATATACAGGGGAAGAACAAGGTTTAAAAGAAGTCAGGATTTGAATAACCTATGTAATGTTTGACTGACAGTGACTGGATGGATTATAAGTGAAGTATAATGTTTGCCACTAAAATGATGTCAATATGGTTTTGTTTTAATTTATATAATTCTGTGATTGCCTATGTAATACATGATAATTTAATAAAGATGTGTCTTGTTTAAGAAAAAAGAAAGAATAATCAGCACAGCGGTTGAGCACTACAGACTTTATCTGCCGGAAAATTCTAGGCTTTCAGTGTGTAGAATACCTGATCTGTCAGAAATAGCTGTGCAAAGCAAAATTTGGATCATAATTTAATAGCATAATAAAAAAATGTAATTATAGAAGAGTCAGATATAACACTGACGATGATAGGGCTTATCTCTATCCAGTGTTAGGCTAGGCAGTGTCAACAGATACAACCTTAGTAATAGGAAGCAATACCTTTGAAGTATAAGACATAATATTTAAAAACATAAATAATAGGCAAGACTCAGCGGTGTAAACATTGGCTCTATGTGATTTTTATCACTTTGGCTAAAGCTGATGTGACACTCTGTCCCACTGTCAAAATGGGGGAAAGCAGATTATAATGATTATGATGATGATTACTTGGGGGCCAACTGTGACAGACAGGATATTAACAGTAGGCACAAGTTTCATACTTTAGCTAACTTTATGAATTGCAGTTTCCTCAAGAAGATCCTCGGAAGGGGGATATCTCCATATACCCAGGGTACAGTGATCCTAGAACGGATTATATGAAAAGCAGCAGTGTGATTTTTGATCCCACTGCAGGGGGGTCATGAGTGACTTTTTTACATAAAAAATGCTGTTGAAAATTTAGCAATGCCTAGATTTTTAATGCAATGGCCATTCTAACAAATAGTGCTCCTACAACTGTCCAGGAGCCACTGAGATAATATCACTAAAGTTCTAAGTTAAAATGTCAAGTCGCCATTGAACACAGATAAAAATTAACAACCCTGTTCCAAAAAAATCTAAAGCAGAAGAACATTGAGGTATTTTATAATTTAAAAAAATGCCAGACAACTCACATTTTTCACAAAATGTTCCATAATAATATGGTAGACACTGACAGACATTCCCAAATGAACACCATCCTCCATTCAGGCATTTTGTTGGACAGGTAGCTGTTTAAAAACAAAAGCAGAATTTGTTTTTTCAGGTGTGATAAACCATTACTGTGCAGAATCAAAAATAGCATTCCATGTAGCCACTATATCTTGACATTATAGAATCATGTTATTCGGCCCATTTGCAATCATACTTTCACCAACAATAAAGTAAAATAACCCCTATGAATCTTATTTGCAAAGCAATATTTTACACTGGGTACCTGCCTGGTTTTGTCAAACATTAAGGTTGTAGCTACAAGGTAACAAGTGAGCAGTTATGAGAGGAAGTGCCTATCTGAATGTATCCCACTGTATTCATTGGCAACAGATACCTAATTGTAAAGGGACTTCATGTAGTCATAAAGGTTAACACCCCTACTCCCCTCAACTGACTAACACCTTTGGGTTTCCATTTAAACAATGCAGTCATGAGGAAAGGTAGTATGGTATATTAGGCCCCATGTTAGGTAAAGTTAAAAGCAAAAGCTTATTTTTAATAAACATTTGATTAATTATTATATTTCATAAAACATTAATATTTTACATACAGCCTTACATGAATGCAACATACAACAAATGCTAGCAATAATAACAAATATAAAAGTCGCTGTGCACATAAAATAAATGTGACAGTGGTGTTGACAGCCAATAAAATATTACTTTAATTTGCAACAGTCGCATGTTTTGTCCTGTAACAAAGAAAAATATTTTAATTGCATTAACCACCTAGTTAGCAATTTCTCCATGGACAGGAAAAATAAAAGATCCTTTGGTCAAAGACATAATGAAAACAATAAAACTAGAGCAGACCATGTAGTAGACACAGACAGCATGGATTACTATAAAAACTACAATTTTAAATACAACATATGAGCTGAATATACACCTCTGTTAATTTATACAACATAGTACATTAAGGTGTTTCCAAATGTTAGGAAATTTCTCTGAGTCTCTTCACAAATTTCTGTGAATTTTACAAATCATCAATGCCTTGTGATGAAGTCACATCACAGTTTCACTGTAATTTCTTCTCCTTTTACTCAATGTTTGGTAACAAAAAATAAATAAATAACCCAAGCTGAGATTAGATGAAGCAGATAGCTTTCTTCAATTTCCTCCCACTGTAAAGGTGTTCCTGGCAAACAACTATCCCATTTACTATCTTACTTACTTTAAATACTTGATGATTCAATAAAATTGCCCATTGAAAGGGTCCAAATTGGATGAGCAGACCTACAACATCAATAAAAGCATGAATTCAGTCAACAACTTGAATCTTTCATACATAGTACACATTCAAGTGATGACAGCATATGTAATGGGGCTAATATGATTTTGCAAAAAAATTAAATTGCTGATGTATACATTTAGATTAAGGTAAGCATTTATAGGTATTATTCTAGACAGACAGCAAATTAGGAATGAAGATGATTTCATTCAAGTACATAGACCAGAGTAACACAATGTGTATAAATCTGAATAGTAAACATAATTTAAAATGAATTTTACGAAAAGATAATTGGGGTTCCTTTTTTTGAGGCCAAGAGGAGACTACCTACAGCTTAGCAGCATCATAGTTAAATAATTGTGAATATTTGTAAACAACATATTTAGCCATATTTAATTATAGAAGTTTTTTTTTCTTTGGCAAAAACAAAGTGCCCACAAATTACCACATAGGTGGTAATCCATTAAGTACAGAAGAAGTAATTAGGGACCTGGGGACCCAAGTTGATAGCAGTCTCTCATTTGACAACCACATGGCCAAAGTGGTTAGAAAAACATTTTATATAGCCCACCTAATCATGAAGGGATTCACATCTAGATCAGGGGAGGTCATCGTGCCTCTTTACTCATCACTCATCAGGCCCATAATTGAGTACAATGCCCCTTTTGGGATGTACCTTACCAGATACCTGCAGCAACTGGAAAGACCCCAAAAGTACCTCACCAAGAGGATCAAAGGGCTCAAACAGATGCCACATGCTGCCCGGTTAAAGAAACTCCAGCTCTACTCAGTGGCATACCGCCTGCTCAGAGGCGATCTGTGCCTGATGTATAAAGCTATGTCCAACCCGGAATTAATGGACATGCTGCACCTCAGAAAATCCAAATCCCATCGAGCTACGCGCTCAAGAGACTTGAACCTCAGCACTGAAATAAATAGGACATGCTGGAGGGACAGATTCATAACCCAGAGGCTCCCTTCACTCTGGAATAAAATCCCAGTCCAGGTTAGGCAGAGTCCCTCATTGACTCTCTTCAAGAGGAATCTTGATGAGTGGATGGGAGATCGTAGGTTTACCCCGGGTATCACTTCTGTGTCACTGTTATACAGAGGCACAGTATACTAACCTCGAAAAAGGGCATAGCAAAATTAATTTAAAATGGGTGGCGAAAGCCAAACACACTCTGGCTAGGCTTATAAATGCCCTAGGGCAGATAGCCTAGTATGAGCCTATGAACCTAGAAGTGAATTTTTGTTGATGTTCCAATGGTCTCTCAGTAGTGCACTCAGAGTTTATACACTTGTTAGTATTGGGTGATACAGGTGAAGATCATGGATCATAGGAAAGGCTGACGTTTAATGAAGTGATAATTTTAACTATATTAGGATATTATTGAAATAAATAAAAATAAAATAAATAATAAATAAATAAATGATCTGTCAGATGTGGTAGTATCATAAATCCATTAACTACTGTAGGTTGATTTTCTTAATAAGGTTTCCGTGATCAAGAGCTTCAGAAAAGATACAATTTTGGTGAAGCAAATTAAGGATTTATCTAAAAAGATGATTGATCTGTGGACTAACCCTATTTTATTTCCTGTACATTTAGTGATCCATAATGGACTATAACATTGTGAAAAAGTAATATCATTATAAATTATAAACAATTTCACTGTTATAGAAATAGCATTTAAAATTATATGATTTGGGAGCTTAACTTCTTTGTTTTTTAAATCTGAAAAGTTTTATGTCTGATACTAATAGCATTATTTTGAAACAAGAATTTTGAAATAGTTTTATTTCCAGGATTAAAGAAATGTAATAGTATAGAGAAGGGTTGGTTATTGGAGAAGCAGAAATTTTTAAGAAAAAATATTCATTTTGTTTGTAGAGAACCTTGCTAGGACACAAAATGTATGTCTGTTCTAATTTATGAAGTCATTTTTGTTACTTACTCATGACATAATTGAAGTTAATGCAAACAGAAGAGCAGATATCCAATTTATGTTGTATTTTTAAGTATTTCAGCTAATCCAGGCCTGTGTAACAGATAATGCCACAAATATAGACAATTTGCTGTAATTGTTTATTATTTCTAATAATCTATGAATGACTATGCTGGGGTTTTGAAAATATAACAATGTATTATCAACAAAAGACGTAATGTTTATGATCAGGTTATCATGCTATTCTTTCAATTTCAGTGTTACTTAGGTATTTCTGCAAATAATGGCTCCAGAGATAAAAGTAATAGATGACAGAGAGAATCCATACATTATGTCAGTAACACTTCTGATCAACTTTGAAAGCTGTTTTTTTTTTTTTTTTGTAGATGTACTGATGCTGAATCATATAGGACTTTATAGTACAGATGCACTTGGCAGGGAACGTATATTTTTTCTAGTACTGTAAAAAGAAAGGATGCATGGACTCATTCAAATGCTTACTTACATCAAGGGCAAAAAGTACTTGGTGATTACTTCTATGGCCTGAATATCTTCCTTCTTTAGAATTATTTCTAGGATTATATTGTTGCCTTGTGGTAACCTGGCTTCCATGATGCCAGACTGAAAGTTAGAGATAACTCAGTGTTGATGCCCAAATTAATATGAGAAATAGAATGAAATACCTGAATAAATAAATGATCTTACCTGGGTTTCAAAAGTGCAAATTGTCTTAGACTGGTTTTAAGTATTTGTCAGTTATATCATGAGATTTATTAATAATATAGCAACAATATTGTCTGAATTTTCTGTAAGAAAAAGTTACAAAGCTGCCAATCCTCAGCTAAGTGTTTTTATCTGGTTTAACAGTGAAATGATGTTAAACAAACAGCAGAGAACCAAACCAGGAAGTAAATGCACACACAGCCAGGAAATGGAACAGCTTGTTGTAAGTTCACCAAGGCAGATTCAGTAAATCCAGGTAGGCACCAAACGAATTCAAATAATTCCTTTATTCAGAACCACAGAATAATAACACACAAGCGCTTTCGCTCAGAGGAATTCTGAGCTTTATCAAGTGACACCATGCTGTTGAATCAGGTGTCTTATATACCTTGAAAATCCTAGGTTAATTAGAAAGCACTACCAATTAACATTTTAAAGAGACTGGGCACTATTCCACATGCTTAAAAATTCCTTTAAAACAAAATATATAAAAAAAATAATAGATTGCTTAAAATAATGCATTAATGCATCTGTCACTACTAAAAATGCTAATAGCTTAAAAATAAACAAAACATTGTGCACTGTTACCATAGTGTTTAACTTTGTAATAAAATTTGCTTTGTGCAAAAAGTTGCACTTCTTTTGAAAATTGGGATAAGATGGAGTGACTTGACATACCAACTGTTGTTCGTGTAAGTATAATATAAGGCTAATGCCTAGTATAGGTATGACAATATTTTCCTTTTCTTGGTCTTGTTGACAACCCTGCTGGAAAAAGAACACTATATCTTAACCAAGTTAAACTATGCTGTACAATAGGTCTTTCCTTAACATAGACTTTGTATAGTGTAGCATTAAGTGAAAATCATGCCCATGTGTATGAGTACTTGCCATAAGTAATTGTGTGGGAAATGTCAAACTAAAGTCTTGCCCTTCTTAGTTTCAATAGCGGCTTGATACTGATCAAACCGTTAAGCCCAGGGGGTCTCCCAGCATCTAACTTTAATTGCCAGAGGAGTTCTCGATATTCTAAAGTTGATTCCCAATCACCCCCCCTGGCATCAGGCTTAACTTGCTCCAGTACCATAAATTTTAGTTTTATGTTTGGACAGGTCAGGAGTGCTTATAAAAGCGTTGGTTTCCTTCTTTTGTTTATATCATAAAAATGCTCGTATATCCGCTATGGAATTCCCTTTCCGTTTTGCCTACATAGAAACTGCTGCATGTGGTGCAGAAGCCTAAATAGACCACCCCTTGCTACCACATGTGAAATGGCCTGTGGGGTAGATTTTAAACCTTCTGGATGGAATGGTGATACTTTTTTCTTCCAAGATGGCATGGCATTGGCTACATGCCCCACATTTAAATGTTCCCTTTCTTGCTGGGTTAGTTTTCCTTGTAATGTTCTGCTTTTTCTCAAACATTTCCTTGAGATTGGTACCCCTTCTCCTTACAAATGAAGGTTGGTCAGGCAATAGCCCCTTAAACTCTTCAAAGAGGGCAAGTACAGGCCAGTACTTTCTTACAGATTCCTCCATTTCCCTTGAGTGCAAAGAGTAGGTGTAGATAAAACTGTTCTTAAATTCATTGTTGATAACGGGAACAGAGCTGGCTGGTATGCCCGTTCCCTTACCCAGAAGGGGTGGATAGACAGTTCCTCTTTTGGAATTTACCTCCTCGACCAGGCTTTTGAAGAGGTCCAGAGGATAGCCCCTTTCTAAGAACAGACTTTCCAAAAACCTGACCTCTGCCATGTAGTCGTCATGTCCACTGCAAATCCTGCTTGCCCTGATGAGTTGTCCTTTGACAATGCCTTTTTTCTGGAAAAAAGGATGTGCACTCTCAAAGTGCAGAACAGAGTTGGAAAAAGTAGGTTTTCGATACAGCTTAGAGTGAAATGATGTTGAAAAAAAATCCTGAAGAGTAACACTCTCATTAAGCAAGGACATTTTCTCTTCTTATAAGGTATCTGGAGCAAAGTTTTCAAAAATTTTGTGACATAATTTGAGCCTATATCTGAATTACTAGAAGCACAAATATTGCATATGTGTCATAGAAGACTTTATGTATATCACGAGGATGGGTATATATGTTCCCGCAATTATAAATTCAGAAGATATTTTTCAATTCAATTCAGGTATACTTGACAGATGAGAGAAAAGCAGGCAGTTCTGTGTATTTGGCACTCACTGTATTTCAAAAAGAACTCGGTTATCTGCATGAATAACCTTTACCTGATGTCAGTAATCCAGTAAACATTATTTTCATAAAAGTCAGTCCTTAATCCCCAGTCTAGTAAATGTATTTGATTTTCTAACCTTCAGATTTCTTCTTCTTTTCATTTTTATATATTGCCTTCCAAATAAGAATGCCTCTAACTGTTAATTTAAAAGCAATCAACCTTATGTCAAATATAATACTTTGACAAGTTGAACAGAAAAATGTGTTTGAAACAATTTGACCAAGTCTGTCTTGCTACTGAAGTTAGGGATTAACCTCCAGCTGAAAGATGATTATTTTCCAGAAGTAATGATTATTTTAACAAGAACTGGGCAAAGATCAGAAAATTCTCATGGCTGTAGATACCATTTGAACTCAGACATGCTAAAAGAGGAAAGGAAAAATCTGCCCCTAATCTTAAACAGTGATGAGCAGCAAAAAAAGCAATGTCCAATCCATAAGGGTACAAACCATGCAGCGGGTCATAAAGGACATAAGCGTTCATAGACTCCCACAGCAATAAAGTATCATGCTTGCTGTATGCAGATGGTGACCCTTAATATCCAATGGTAATCCCAGGGTAAATTCCATCCCCTGCTATAGTTATGTCAGGCTTATTGAACATTGTTATATTGTGAAAAATAACACTTCAACAATTTTATCTGAATAAGGTATGTATATAGACACCAATATAACACCATGATATAATAGCAAACTAATACAGTCTACTATAAATCTACTCTCCAAGTCTTCTTTTGTCTGTACCACCTAAAAGGAAAGTTCTTTTTAATTAAGATAGCCATCCAGAATTATTAATAGATTTACTGTATGCAAAGCTGTAGGTAACCCATTTTTCTTTAGGGGATCAAAGTATGAGGAACTCATATGGGTCTCTTGAGTAAGACAAACATCGGTGTTCATGTTATACAATAGGTGCCAGAATATCTTCCTTTTGTTCATTATATGTAGACCAAACACATTTGGGGATAAAACTGAAAATTCTGTTATTTGCTTTTTTGAAACTGGTAACTATTGGTCTTTTCATGCAGAGTTATTGTGACAATATATCCATCTGACATCCCACATACATAGTCCAGAGTTGTCCAAATATAACTTAGAAAACATTTAGTGTTGTACATTCTATCTACATAGATTGATCTAAATCCCCCTTTTATTATCAATGTATATATCAATAGGATAATGACATTAACAAACCACAAATTGCTAGGCTCCCAACATAGATCCTAAACCAAAAAAGAAAAACAGTTTTGAGGTTTGCCTACAAATAAATCACCTAACTAATCAACCAAACCATACCTCCTCAACTTAAACCCAATACTAATAAAAATATGTGCAGCAAAATATGCGTAGTTAACAAGAATTGTCAGTTCTATTTAGAGCCAAGGTACCACTGAACTGCTCTGCTCTGTAACAGTGTTTACAAAGTCTACTAACATTTATGGGCAAACAGGCATCCATAGTATTTGGGCCTGAAAGAATCCTTAATATTAAGTTGATAAATGGTGCAGCCAGCATCCAAATAAAACATGTCAGTGTTGGGTTGGATTGAAACCCCTACCCCTTATACCACTAACAAATTTAAAGTCAAGTCATATTAATTATAAGAATCTAAAAGATACCTTGTGTTGTCATCATGGGCCCCACAGGAATATTAACTGTGTGTGTGTGTGCGTGTGTTTGTGTGTGTGTGTGTGTGTGTGTGTGTGTGTGTGTGTGTGTGTGTGTGTGTGTGTGTGTGTGTGTGTGTGTGTGTGTGTGTGTGTGTGAGAGTCCTACACATATATCAAACTAAGTGTTCAAATGACAGTTATTTAAAAAAATACCAGTGAAAGTAAAAAAAAAAAAAAAAAAAAATCTACAAGATGGAAAATCAAGAAACACATGATTTTACAGGTGGAGAAGCTTCTCTGCACCCCCATATCCCCTGTTACTTTAATATACCCACTCCAAGATTGCACAACAGTACTGAATGAGCAAATTCCTCATCCCTTCTGTACCACAATCTTCGAGAAAAAGTTACTGACAGTGTACAATCATATGCATCTCCAATCTCTTTCCCCATGTCTCAGTCAGTTCAACAAACTGCTACTTTGACCACCTGTCCTGCATCCAAAATGGGAATAGCAACTATCTTTGTAGATCACCTAACTAACAATAACATCCATGATGTTTATTGATTTAACCCATCAGTACAGTGCTATTCGGGAAAAATTGCCCCTTCTAGATTTTGCTAGCCAAAAATTACCTTTCATACTCAATACTTGATTTATATAACAATTGCTAGATGTTACCAACAGATTTAACTTGCTGCCGGAGACTTTTAAATCTGATATACAATTAGCTAAAACTACCAACAATACAAAGGAGTCTGCTGTCCGATAACACTATCTATATTAAAGTAATGTATTCTACTGTATCTGGGAATCATAGACTAGTACTATCCCAGTGAAATAAAACCATATAAACCAGCTTCCTATGACGTAATTTAGCTCCAAGAATTACATTTCACTGACAGCATATGTCAGTAAATTAAATCAAATTTTGTTCCTTTGAGCAAGACAAACAGACTGGCAGTAGTCATTTTCAAAGGTGAACAGTTAAATATATTCATCCATCTACCTGGTCTGATCCTATAAACCACACCCAAGACAGCACTGATAGTTGAATTAGTTCATAAATAAACCAACATTAATAGTTAAGCTATCGCTTGCAGTGTAACCTGTATACGTGAGGTTATCCTTAACAGTCATAGGTTCATAGGTGTGTTCTAGGCTAATGGCCCTGGTGCCTTTACAAGCCTAGCCCATAGGATTAAACTGGCATTGTGCCACCCAACCTTAGTTCCCAGTGCCTAAGTCGAGTAGAGACACTGGAGTGATCCCTGGGGTGAATTTTCTCTTTCCCATCCACACTTCAAGATTTCTCTTCAAGAGGGCCAGTAAGGTGCTCTGTTCGACATGTATGGGAAGTCTATTCCATAGCATGGGCAGTCTCTGTGTTATCAATCTGTCCCTCCAGCACATTCTGTTGATTGTGGTAATGAGACTGAGGTCTCTGGAGTGTGTAGTGCGGAGGAATTGGGATTTCTTTAGATGCAGCATTTCTAAGAGAGCTGGCTCAGACATGGCTTTGTAAGTGAAGCAGAGATCAACTCTTAGTAGCTGATATGAGACAGAGAATAGTTGGAGTTTTTTTAATCTGTGCATATAGGACAGGTGTTTATGGCCTACGATCCTCTTTGTGAGGTACTTTTGCAGCCTCTCCAGTTGTTGCAGGTGTCTAGTGAGGTACATACCAAATGGGGTATTGTACTCAATGACTGGCCTAATGAGGGAAGAGTAGAGGGAGACAATGACCTCTTTCTTCCTGGATGCAAAAACCTTAGTAATGAGATGTGCCACATAGAAGGACTTTCTGACCACAGTGGCAATGTGGTGGTCAAAAGAGAGGTTGCTGTCAACCTGTGTTCCCAGATCTCGCATAACGCCTTCTGTGTTCAGTGGACTACCATCAATATGGTAATTCATGGGAACCGGGTTTTTCTTAAAGGGGATGGCGACACATATTTTGACATTGAGCTTAAGGCCATGGTTCTCACACCAGTCGTTGATCTCAGTGAGACCTTTCTGTAGGATGTCAACATCACTTGGGGAGTTAATAATAGCTCCCAACTTGCAATCATCTGCAAATTTTGTCAGCCAGAGTCCCTTCATGTTGACCTGGACTTTAGAGAAGTAGATACCAAACAGGAGAGGATCCAGGACTGAACCCTGTGGGACTCCACTCATGACTGGTCGGCAGTTTGACTTGGAGTCAGCTACTTTCACACTGTGGGTTCTATCTGTGAGCCAGTTTGAAACCCACCTGGTGATATAGGGATTGATGCCTAGCTTAGTGAGTTTTTCTATGATTCCTGAGTGGGGAATGGTATCAAAGGCCTTGGCCAGATCAAGGTAGGCTGTATGAACCACCTTGCCTTCATCCACAGCTCTGGTGACTGACTCAATGAAGTCGACCAAGTTGAGCAGGCATAATCTACCCTTCACAAAACCAAACTGTATGGGATCCAGAGTTTAGCGATTCCCTATATCCTTGTTTATTAGGTCCATGATGATGCATTCCATAGCTTTGCATATTAGTCTCGTCAGGCTAATAAGGCAATAGTTCCCAGGGTCTGTAGTCACTCCTCCTTGTGGAGAGGGGTGAGTGTAGCAGTGCACCATTCAGTAGGGACAAAGCTTGAGGTGAGGCTGTGATTGAACAGGGCACACAGGTGAGGTGCCAGTTCACTCTGTAGTTCATGTAGAACACAGCCAGGGATATTGTCAGGTCCCATAGAAGCTGTATTCTTGGCCTTGGACAGTGCTGTTTTAACCTGTGCAGCAGTAATACTGGGTGCCTGGCAATGTACTGGTATTCTGATTGGTCATTTGGGTGGGGAGAGAGGGGTAAAGTTGGCACTAAATCTGTCGGACAGTATATAGGCAATATATGTTGGCTCGGTATAGGAGGTACCATTGTGCAGTAGCTGAGAAAAAATCTGGGTATTGCTGTGGAGATTTTTTACATAACTATAGAAGGCCTTGTGGTTGTCTTTAGTATCTGCTGCAATACTGTTTTCATAGCTTTAGAGGATTTGATGAGGGATCACAACTTTTTATTGAGGCTGATAAGGGAGGTTTTCCAGTCTTGGGACTTCATCTTATTCCACATCAGTTTCCTCCTTCTGCAGAGTTTGTTTATGGCAGGGGACCACCAGATTGGCTTCCTTTTTTTGGAGGAGAGCATCTTGGTTCTATTGGGTATGGTGAAATCGGTTTACTTGGATTTGGTCGTACGGCCAAATGTTGAACAAAACATGTTCGAAAGCAGAATGGCAGTTCCGCATAATTGCGAAAGCAATTATGTCAAAATGCCAAACATCCCCCCTTTTTGACCCATGGTAGCGTTTGTTTATGTGGTAGAGTGGTCAGAAATGTCTTATTCCAAATTTTGTACGACATTCCAACCATTCAACACCTAAATCTTCGAATATGTAAGTTCGAAGAAAACCCTTTCAACATTTGGTTGTATGACCAAATCCATGTAAACCGGCAAGATCCATGCATTTGTGTACATGTTTGTACAGTGCATTGCTGTATGATTCTGCAGTCATGCAACTATTCTGCATTTGTATGGGTACCGTTTAGTTAGTAACCTCTGTTTTTAGGAGCCCAAAGTTAGCTTTGGAGAAGTTTTTCATGGTGGTTACCTTTGTGGGGGGTGGGGGGTTCCAAAGTGATTAGTTTGTGATAGGATCTAATCAGGGAGGAGTTGACTATTGGTGTAGAGCAATGGTTGCCCATGTTAGTAATGACCAGGTCAAAGATGTTGCTACCTCTAGTGGGGGTAAGAACGAGCTGGTCCTGGGCATTGGAATTAATGAATTCCAGGAAACATTGGGCAAGTGTTTTGGTACATGAGTAGTTTTCCCAATTAATGGAGGGGTAGTTGAAGTCCCCCAGTATGACAGTGTTAGGTTGGACCCTAATATTCTCCAAGGTGCTTAGGAACATGGAGTGTAAGTCTTGAGACATGGTTCAGGACCTATAGCAGGCTACAACCTGAATCGCTGTCTTACCCAGTGTTAGCTGCACCTAAAGTATTCCTGATGTGCTGTGTTTGGCCACCAGTCTGGAGGTGTATGCATCCATTATGAATATGAAAACACCACTGCCTTTGGAGCTTCGGTCCAAGTTCTGGAGCCGAAAGGTGTGGAAACTTTGGCACTGCTCAAAAGTTTGCAAACAGTCCTGGGTACAGCAAATCTGTATCTGGACTAGACTAGTTACAGGAAAGGAGGAAAACAAGCACAAATGCTGGCTTTTAAACCAGAAAGTTAAAAGAGATGGAAAAACTGTCCAAACGGCCAATAAACTACAGTTTCTGGGCTGGAAACCACTCCTTTTAGTGCTTACCACTCCCACTGATAAACTAGAAGGCTTCCTTCCAAAACAGAAAGGCATGGGGGGGGTGGGGCTCAGAAGCTTACATACACTCCTGGATACATCAAATCTGTAACTGGACTAGACTAGTTACAGGAAAGGCTGGAAAAGCGCAAATGCGGGCTTTTAGACCAGAAAGTTGAAAGAGATGAAAAACTGTCCAAATGGCCAATAAACTACAATTTCTGGGCCAGACACCACTCCTCTTGTTGTAGATCAGCTACCTACTGCTTACCACTCCCACTGACAAGCTAGAAGGCGTCCCTCCGACACAGAAAGGCTTGGGGGGCTCAGAAGCTTACAAACAGTCCTAGATACAGCATATCTGTATCTGTACTAGACTAGTTACAGGAAAAGTGGGAAACAAGCACAAATGCGGACAGGTACTTAAATGATTAAACAAAAATTTAGACAAAGATGTACACATATATCCAACCTTATTTCTATTTTTCTGGAGTTTACGAGCAAGCCATATATATTCACATAAGTATTACAATACTGCACATTCTGACTCATTGACCAAGTTCTCTCAAAAACATTTCACAAGATTTCTTTCGTTTTCCCAGAATTCAGAATAACTTTCATGTGCGTACTTTGGAAAATACATCTATTTTACAAAAAGCCCTGCCCAAATTGCAAAAACTGGGGAAAAAGTGGAAATGGAGATATTTAACATTCATTGAAGTACAAATCTATATTCAGAAGTGAATATGTAGTATTCTACAGTATGTTAACGGTATGATAGGGACCTACAGTGTTTCTGAAACCACCCACATGACACCCAATGCATTAGTTTTCTTCTGAGAGTCTTTCATACCCATAGCAGAGAGCAGCATTTGACAACAACTGTTTATATAAACATTAAATTAAGCAAGGTTGATTGACATGGAAGCCTGACAGATGTGGAACACAGTTTCTTTAACTATTCGCTTTCATTAGCAAATATATTTTAAATTAAAGCCTCAGTTTTAATGAGAAGGCATAACCGCAATTGAAACTGGCATATAATATGAATTAGTTAAAAGCAACAGACTACAAGACTCATTCCCGTGTTCTATAACTTGTAGTTTACTGAAAATAAACAAGGAGAAATTTAATTAAAAGCAAAAACCATGTAAGAGCAAGTACTTCAAATGGTGGAGTGCATTAGTACTTGCACCTGTGGGCCACATAAAAAGTTCCAGTGCAAAAAGGTGTTCAAAGCAAAGTGAACAGCTATATAAGTGTAAATGTATATTTAAAAAGAAATTGCAAATGCCAAGAAAATAACAACGCCAAACCTTTATGTTAACTCTTTATACATTTTTAAAAACTGTTCTTTGTTTCTAGATTTGATGCAAGCTAAGGTGACCAGTGACATACAGGACATTTTGAATCTGTTATCATATTGTTCCAGGAGCTGAATGTCCGGTACAATACTGAATCTTTCCATTCTTGTTTAGGTAGGTCATCAGTTGTTTTAAAGTTAAATCCCTTTTCAATATATCAGTTTCTGCTTCCTGATTACACGTGGAGCATAAAATATGTGAGCTGCAGTGAGATGTTTTACAAAAACTGTGCGGGTTGTTTTTGTGGGAGGTGGGGGACAATTTCTAGCAATAACATATAAGTAAGTAATGCCTTGGCAGAACCTGCTTTTAGGGCAACACTTTCTTGAATTAATTTTTCAAAGTTATTAAGTTGGTAGTCCTCACCAAGGACCCATAATAAGGTTATCTCTTCTTGATCTACCTTCAAAGAATAGTTATCTTTCAAATATTTAGTGAACATATATGGCTGGCTCACTTTAAAAACACAGTGTTATGACAGCCTTCTAAAGTAGTGCCTGTAAATGACACAAACATTTATTTATTTATGTATTTATTTATTTGTTGATATTTGATTACCAGGACAGTACATCAGGGTAGGTGCCCACTTTCAGCAGAGGCCCATGCAAAAAAGCTGCAAAGTATTACAAAAACATTTCAAGGCAACAAATTTGAAGTCTTCAGAAATAATACAAAACATCTACAGTTTAAATAATTATACCAAATTAAGAATGATGTGAAAAAGCAGATACCATTTATATGACAATGTTTTAATATTTAGAGAAAGTTTAACCAGTATATAGAGACATCAAAGGTATGTTGGTATAATGTAAACAGAAATCACAACACGAAGCAAGACAAAAACTGAGTTATGGCATATTTAGAAAGAGAGGCAGGAAAGAAATGGATTGGCATAAAGAGGTAAATGAAGAAGGGCGAATAAGGAGGTGTAAGGTATAAATAGGTACTTGTTTATATTTAAGGATATAATTTGTCCTGGGGTTGAGCAAGAAGAGAGACACATTTTAACTAGGTTGTCTTTCAGAATGGTTTTAAAGTACTGAAGGGAATATACTGACCTGATGGATACAGGTAAGGGGTTCCAGGCCTTAGCAACATGGTATGAGTATTGACAGGGCCCAGCAGTTTTGATGGGTTTGTGGACAGACAAGAGGTTTTGGTCATTGAATCATAAAGATCAATTGGGAACATAATTGTGTATAATGGCATTTAGTGTGTCACAAACAGATGGATGCTGGATCATTTTTATAGGTGATAAGAACCTGTGTATATTAGCTGATGGAGTAAATCAAACCAATGTATGCTTTTTAGTGCTAGACAGTGGTGAGTTCTGAAAGGGGTATTTGCTGCAAATTTAGCCACCTTATTGTAGCATTCTTCAAGTTTTGATTTTTGTGATGCCTGGAGGTTAGTAAGTACGGGAGTGCCATGAAGTAGTGTGTGGACGAGGTAAGTAGTGACAAGTGTAGATTTAGTTGCATTGGTGAGAAAGGTTTGGCTCTATAAAGCATGCCTTGTTTTTGTTGATTTTTTTTATGCAATTTTGAATATGCAGGTCAAATTTAACATTACTATCCACTATCATCTCTAATAATTTGCTATGAGAAGTGACTTCAATGGTTATATTATTAAGAAACAGGATTTTATTTATTTTCCTGAGAGAGGGTTTTGGTTGGTGGGGGAGTTTGTTTCTTTTTGGATTGAGCATGAGTTGTGAGTTATAGAGCCATGTTTCAGTGGCTGTTAAAGTTCACTGAGTAATTTTTTAGAGATTTGCAATGTCTTCAGCTGTGCCTATGAGTGTGGAGTCATCTGCACATTGTAATGTAGTTAATCAGTCTATATATGGGGTAAAGGTGAGGGTTGTCCTTATATAGGTATGGTGTAATGTATGAAAAGTTTACGAAGAAAATACGTATAAGTGGTTGGGACAGAGTTATACAGATATTGAGAGGTATTATTAAGTCATAGTATTAACTTCCATGACACCATTTTGTAAGTCATCAAGGAAAAAATATGATCAGCTAGTTCTTTCTTTTTTCAAAGCAGCAGCAACAATTAGCAAATCCAGATTGTTTGGAAATAAAGGAGATTCCCAATGATAAAACAAATTATTTTGTGGTCTATTGAATTCTAGTAATTCCAAATTAAACAGCTTTCATCATTTAATTTCATATAAATTTACCCTTCCATGTGCACAGTAATTTAACAATCTTCTTGTTAAAGCAGCAAGAATATGTGTTTTTGCTATATATTCCATTTGAAAAATAAATTTGTGATATAGGGCTAAATATGCTTTCTGTTTATAATAATCTGATATGGTAGAAGTTCTCTTGTTTTATACCATTACAGAAACAAGATTTCCACTGTCAGAATCATGGAAACACATATTTAGTTATATTAGTGCAATGTTCCATGACCTAGATACCAAATGGAATAATAATCATAGTGAGAAAAAGAGGGAGCACAAGTAGAAAGCCTATGCCGTAAAGCAGATGGCATGCTTGCATGTCATAGCTACATGGGAAAGAACTTAAAGTCTATGTTATACTATGGATGGAGGGTTACAATGACCTAAAGAATCATTGTCAAAATAAATCCACTGTGTTATATTTCCCAAAAAATTTAGAAGGATCCTTTTCTAGCTAGTTCTAGACTTCATGAAGTAGTTGCCAAGTAATGCATTATAAAATGATAACTCTTGTTTGGAATATTCCACATCAGAAGACAGAACTTGCTGAAAGTCTATGTGTACAGGCTTACTTTGGTATTTCTGATGCATAACTGTGCCAAAACTTGTCACAAATCTGCAAAAATTAAGAAAAAGATTGCTGCAGAGGAAGGTAGCACGCCAATCCATCCAACTACAACAACATCATCTTTCCGACTCTGCAAAAGCACTTTTTTGGGTTGATGTTGAATTTATATGGCTTCTTAATCTGTTGATATAATAATACTAACAGTAAAGTTTCCAGAAAAAGCTACATTGTTAAAATGCAAACCCTCCTAAATTAGTTAGTTTATAGCAGAAATGTTAAAAACTTGAATTCAACCCTTGATCATTATAAACATACTAAGCCACTTTGCAAACAGATACCTGTCACTTGTGTGTAGAGTGAGATACATTTAGATAATCAGGCATTCTCATACATGCTGTTGAGTCCCTTTGTAAATACAACCAGAATGTGTTGATGAAGCCATTACCAATGAACACATTGCCTATTACTTGCAAATAAGACAACAGGATGCTTTTATAGTGATACAAATGGTGAAGTCAGGGAAACAATGTATTTCATCCATATATCTTGGTCACTCCAGTTCCCTTGCAGTAGCACAATAAGCTGACATACAGGAAACTCGAATCTTCATGTCTGAAGTGTGTCTAAGTGTAACAGCACCTATTGTGTGGTACAGTGTTGCATCTGATACTAACATGTGTGCTACAAATGCCACATACGCCACAACAACCTCTCAACAATAGCTGAGCTTGTTTCATGACATTGGCATTAAGGTTATTACAAATTCAATGCAATTCGAAGGAGATGGGAAAAAAGTGAGATGCAGTTCATATTCTGGCCATACTAGTGGCTTAGGACATGCTTTTCTGGAAGTAGATCAGTACACAAAATTCTAATTCACACAAGTCACCTGTCGTATAGGGTAATAAATCTCAGAATCTTATTCCATATTATACTTACTCCCATAATACACTGCATTGTACCTTGCTCGGTAATGGTCAGATACATGGGCTTCATACTTACAAGAGCAGCAATGGTTTGACCATACGTAACCAGGCTTGTTACATTTCCGATGTCGTTCCTCTTCGATTGGGTCATAATCAGGTTTATCTTCTTCACTAAATTTCCCTCTAAATGCTGCAAGCTCTGAAGAATGAAAACCAAATAATGGAGTTAAAACATGCCCTTACAATAAATTAACTAAAACAGTGTTCAGAATTATTCACATTTGTTCACAGTGGGAGCTAATACTTTGTACAGTATACCCATTCACACTGGTGAGTGCAGTTTAGAAACATATTGTTTATTACAAGGGCACTCTTGGGGAAGGAGGACTTAATGTGAACACACATAATGAGAGACACAGCATGTGCTGATATCAAAACAGAGACTCAGACATGCAATAGTCATGAGTATATAGGACAATCACATCTCCCAAACCTATACCACTGCGCACAAGCACCCACATGGGCTTGGGGAACCCATAGTAAAATAAGTGGCAGAGAAATTAATTATTCATCCATTTACAAGGGACAATATCATACATTATCTATCTATCTATCTATCTATCTATCTATCTATCTATCTATCTATCTATCTATCTGTCTATTTATTTATCTATCTGTCTATCTATCTATCTATCTATCTATCTATCTATCTATCTATCTGTCTATCTATATCTTTGCGGTCACATGGGTTTCTTCCGTGTGCTCCATTTTCCTCCCATACCTTGGCTGTAGGTGAGAGTCTGTATGAGTAAGTGATACAAATGAAATACTGCGGCAGTGTAAACCTTGGCGTGACATGATTGTCACTGCTGAAATGACCAACCCCATGTGCAAAATGAGAAAAGGCATTGAGGATGGATGGATGGATATATATATATATATATATATATAGCTATGTCAAGAATCTCGATGGCAACACCCAGATCTGCTCTGAGTTACAGCACAAAGGCATGAAAATTACAGAACCAACTGATATTGCCAACATCCTGGCAGATAGGTTTAGTGCTAACTTTACCCCACTCTCAACCCCTAAAGGGCCCATTTCTATACAGGAAGAATGCAGAGTCCCTGTAATCACAACTACGCAGGTAAAAGTTGCACTGTCTAAAGCCAAAAACACAGCATCCATGGGACCGGACAACATCCCAGGCTGCGTTTTACATGAACTTCAGAACGAACTGGCTCCCCACTTAAGCACCATGTTCAATAATAGCCTCGCATCAGGCTTTGTGCCCACTGAATGGTGCACAGCAACAGTTATCCCACTCCACAAAGGGGGAGCCACCACTGATCCCAGGAACTATCGACCTATTAGCCTGATGAGCCTGGTCTGCAAGGCCATGGAACGTATCATCATGGAACTCATAAGCAAAGACATTGGTAACCTCCAAACTCTGGATCCCACCCAGTTCGGGTTTGTGAAAGGCAGATCATGCCTCCTGAACCTAATTGACTTCTTTGAGGCAGTCACCAAAGCCGTAGATGAGGGTAAGGTGGTTCACACAGCCTATCTTGATCTTTCCAAGGCTTTAGACACCATCCCCCATTCTGGAATTTTAGCTAAACTCACTAAACTAGGTATAAATCCCTATGTCACAAGATGGGTTGCCAAATGGCTCACTGACAGAACCCACACTGTAAAAGTTGCAGACTCCAAATCCGACCTCAAAGCAGTGACAAGTGGAGTACCACAGGGTTTGTTCCTGGGACCTCTCCTGTTTGGTATCTACTTCTCTGAAGTATAAGCTAACACAGAAGGACTCTGGCTAACGAAGTTCACAGATGACTGCAAACTAGGAGCCATAGTCAAGTCCCTAAATGATGTAGACATCCTACAGAAGGGCCTCACTGAGACAGATGCCTGGTGTCAGAGCCATGGCCTCAAGCTCAATGCCAAAAAGTGCAGTGTCATCTACTTTGGTAAAAACTCTGTGCCCATGAACTACCATATAGGCAGCAATTTACTTAACACCGAATGCATGATAAGAGATCTTGAAACCCAGGTGGACAGTAGTCTTTCCTTTGATAGTCACATCGCCACAGTAGTCAGGAAGTCCTTCTATGTGGCGCACCTCATCATAAAAGGGTTCTCATCCAGGAAAAAAGAGGTCATTGTTCCCCTCTACTCGACACTCATTAGACCCATAATAGAGTACAACTCCCCTTTTGGAATGTACCTCACAAGACATCCGCAGCAGCTGGAAAGGCCACAGAAGTACCTCACAAAGAGGATTACTGGCCTCAAACAAATGACCTACACTGACTGCCTCAAAAAACTCCAGCTTTACTCCGTAGCATATCGCCTACCCCGAGGTGATCTCTGTCTAACATATAAAGCTATGTCAAACCCAGAGCTGTTGGACATGCTACACCTAAAGAAACCCCAATCCCTCCAAGCTACACGGTCTAGGGACCTAAACCTTGTCACCACAATAAACAGGACATGCTGGAGGGATAGATTCCTGTCCCAGAGACTTCCCATACTCTGGAATAGGCTACCTATCTATGTCAAGCAAAGTTCTTCATTAGCACTCTTCAAGAAAAATCTTGATGAGTGGATGGGAAATAGGAAATACACCCCGGGGATCACTTCTGTGTCTCTGCTCGACAGTGGCACAGGAAAATATCTTTCTTGGGTGACGTAAGCCAGGGAACCTTGTTGGCTTGGCTTATGTAGGCCCTTGGGCTAATAGCCTAGTACCTACCTATGAACATATATATATATATATATATATATATATATATATATATATATATATATATATATATATAAGATATAGATTTTATATATATATATATATATATATATATATATATATATATATATATATATATATATATATAAAATCTATATCTTTATATATATATATATATATATATATATATATATTATATATATATATAGGTAATATATGTGTATGCATGTATATATATATATATATATATATATATATATATATATATATATATATATATATATATATATATATATATATATATATATATATATATATATATATATATATACACACACACACATATATATATATATTTTTTTTTCACTTCATGAAATGGCACTATTGTTGACCTGGAACATTTTGACACCAAATGATTGACATTATGGACATTGGCAAGCTACAACGCATGCACCAAGAATGAATCTTAGCAGATGCAAACACTTTTAAACAAAAGAAAAAATAATTTTTTGCAAGGGAAACCCCTGTGCACCTCCCACACCCCTGCTAAGTGTATATATATATATATATATATATATATATATATATATATATATATATATATATACTAACTCAGAGATCAGTGTGTGTGCGTGTGTGTTTGTGTGTGTGTGTGTGTGTGTGTGTGTGTGTGTGTGTGTGGGGGGGGGGGGTTGTGTGTGTGTGGGGTGTCTGTGCTTCTGTAATCCTGACAAAGGGGTAATTTCATATCCTTTTACTCCTACTGAGAAGGTGGGTTGAATATTATGAGTAGATACTGTTATGCCACTGTAAAAGAGGGCAAGGTGTACATCAGTTTTCTACTGACTTTGGCACTTTGGAGAAGGGAGAACATAGAGGGAGTTACTAATTTTCTTAGGAAAATTTATATTAAGCAGTTAAGTGTTCTATTTACAGTTAAATTAGAACATGCAGAAATTCAACACTTTGCAAATATAAGTCATTCAAGATGCAAATAATCTATGTGGCAGTAATTTCACAAGGCAGAAAGCAATTCATTTGTAACAGAACCTATTGCAGGTCACATTCAAACATAATTGTTTTATTTGGTGCATAACATTGTTATTTATTCCATGGCATGCAGCCCAATTAATCTTTCTGGTGGAAAAATTCCAGATATGTAGAAGTCTAAACATGAACCTGTAAAGCCTTAGATATCTTTTCAGGAAATTTTCACATAACACTCACAATTATGCAGTCTTATCCATGGGCCTGAGCATTATAAAGTTATATACTCTATCTGTTGTTTACCCTACAGAGCAGCTCAAATCTACCAAACAACTAATGCAGCCATTTGCCATCTATATAAATGTGGACAGAAGCAGAAATAACTACAAGAAACATTTAACGGAACCAGTACATACCATACAGTCTGCTCAGTCATGGGCAGACAGGATTGATATGCTTGCTGACAATAATTGAGTATTGTGATATTTAGCAGGAGTACTCATCAAATAAAGACACTGCATCCAACCTAATTTGCATACCTTTTATGTGTTGTGACTTTTTGCACTGGACATTTTTTTCACAATCTGCTATAAAGAGAATAATATTTGTTTTATGTGGTATACTTCAGTATACTTCAGTATCCCAGAACTTACCCATGAACCTATATAAGTGGATGGGAAATAGGAAATACACCCCAGAGATCACTTCTGTGGTTCTGCTCGACAGGGGCACAGGAAAATAACTTTCGTGGGTGGCATAAGCCAGGGAACCTTGTTGGCTAGGCTTACTTAGGCCCTTGGGCCAATAACCTAGTACCTACCTATGAACCTGTAAACCTAGATTTATATAGGGAAAAATGCACTTTGCCTGACTATTTGACTATGTTTGTGGGCTTTTGTTAAAAAAAAAGCCTTGAGTGGTGTAACTGTAAGTAGGAAGGAACTCCTTATCCCTGTCATTCAGTAACCCCAAGTTTAATATTATAATCTGCAAGGCTGGAAAGTATAGCCTCATGCATGGGATGTAGTTATTGGAGGGTGCTTTGCTCCCACAAAACAGCTTGCTTATGGTTTACATTAAATGGCCTTTTGATTACTTTTTCAGTCAGAAATGCATTTAGTGGTCCCCTGCCATAAACAAACTAAGCAACAGAAGGAAGAAACTGTTGCAGAAAAGAGGAAAATCCCAGGATGCAAAAATCTCCCTTACCAGCATCAGTAAGAAGCTGAGATCCCTCATAAAATCCTCCAAAGCTAGTTACAAAAGTAAAATTGCCTAAGATTCCAAAGACAACCACAAGGCATTCTAAAGTTATGTCAAGAATCTAAATGGCAATGCTCAGATCTGCTCTGAGCTACAATAGAATAGCATTAAATATACTGATCCCAAGGATATTGCCAATATCCTGGCCAATCAATTTAGTGCCAAGTTCACCTCCCTCTCACCCCCTAAAGGGTCCATCTCAATACCAAAAGATTGCCAAATTCCGGTAATCATGTCCACACAGGTAGAAACCCCACTCTCCAAAGCTAAGAATACAGCATCCATGGGACCAGATGACATCCCAGGCTGTGTACTACATGAACTAGGAAACTGGCACCTCACCTAAGTGTCATGTTTAATCATAGCCTCACCTCAGGCTTCGTGCCCACTGAGTGGTGCACAGCTACAGTTATCCCACTCCACAAGGGGGGATCCATCTTGGATCCCAGGAACTACCGTCCCATCAGTCTGACGAGCCTGATCTGCAAGGGCATGGAATGCTTTATCATGGAACTTGTAAACAAAGACATTAGCAACCTTCAAACACTGGACCCCACTCAGTTTGGGTTAGTGAAGGGCCGATCTTGTTTCCTGAACCTGATTGACTTCTTCAAATCAGTCTCCAAAGCTGTGGACAAAGGTAAGGAAGTCCACACAGGATATCTGGACCTCGCCAAGGCCTTCAACACCATCCTCCACTCTGGAATTATAGATAAACTTACTAAGCTGGGCATAAATCCCTACATCACTCGATGGGTTGTCAACTGGCTTACTGACAGAACCCAGACTGTAAAAGTAGCTGACTCCAAATCCAGCTCCAGGCAAGTGACAAGTGGAGTACCTCAAGGTTCAGTCCTGAGACCACTCTTGTTTGGCATCTACTTCTCTGAAGTACAGGCCAACACTAAGGGACTCTGGCTAACAAAGTTTGCAGATGACTGCAAACTGGGAGCCATTATTGAATCCCCAAATTATGTGGATATTCTACAAAAGGGCCTTACAGAAACAGATGCTTGGTGCCAGAGCCATGGGCTCAAGCTTAATGCCAAGAAATGTATAGTTATCCCCTTTGGGAAAAAACATGTACCCATGAATTACCATATAGGTGGCAGTACACTAAACACCAAAAATGTGATGAGAGGCTTAGGGATACAGGTGGACAGTGATCTCACCTTCGATAACCACATCGCCACAACAGTCAGGAAATCCTTCTATGTGGCACAGCTCATCACTAAGGGCTTTTCATCCAGAAAAAAGGAGGTCATTGTCCCACTGTACTCATCCCTCATTAGACCCATTATAGAGTACAATGCCCCGTTTGGTATGCACCTCACAAGACATCTGCAACAGCTGGAAAGGCCACAGAAATACCTCACTAAAAGAATAACAGGCCTAAAGCAGATGCCCTATACTGACTGTCTAAAAAAACTCCAGCTATACTCTGTCGCATATCGTCTACTCAGAGGTGATCTCTGCTTAACATACAAGGCCATGTCAAACCCTGAGCTGTTGGACATGCTCCACTCAAAGAAATCCCAATCCCTCAGAGCCACATGCTCCAGGGATCTAAACCTTGTCATCACAATAAACAAACCATGCTGGAGGGATAGGTTCCTGATCCAGAGACTCTCCATACTCTGGAATACACTGCCCATACATGTCAAGCAGAGCACCTCCTTGGCCTTCTTCAAAAGGAACCGTGACGATTGGATGGGAGATAGGAAATTCATCACGGGGATCATGTCAGTCGCCCTGCTAGACAGGGGTCCAGGGAAGTAAATATTGTGGGAAGAAATATCCAGGGAATTGTTATGGCTAGGCTTGTATAGGCCCTAGGGCTAATAGCCTAGTACAAACCTATGAACCTATGAAACTAAGTATTAATTCCTTTAGCCACATACTCAAAAGTTCTGAATGTCTATACTGTTTCCCCTTGTACTGTTTTCACTAACTTCTTCACAGATTTACCACCTATTGTATCAAAATACACCACATCATTCTCCCTTAGTCTGCTTCCCTTAAATAACATACTGAACATGCACCCACTACTTCCTTTAAATGTTCTTCTCTTGGTCTCCAAGAATCTTTGGAGGTTCCAGCAAACTTCCTAAGGACCAACTTTTTATTTCATGCAACAGTAGTTTCAGTTAAGAGATCTGTTTCTTTTTCTCCTAATTTTGCCACTCACTGTTTTTTCATTCCTAAGGCAACTATAATTTGTTCAGTTGTGCCACCCTCCAAATCTGTCTCTACTGCTACCTGTTTTTAACACTATGAAAGCATTGTTTAAATTATTTTCCTTTTCTTTTTAGTGTTCCATTACCAAAACATTATTATCAGATTGGACAGTACTGTCTTTCATTTGTTATTTAACTGTATTTCCTTGTTTTTTACCTCATTTAACAGTAATTTTAACATTGTTTCTTTTTGTTTTCCCAGTCTTTCTCTTAAGAGCTTTATCAGTCAAAAACTCCTATTAGTAAGAGTGTTATCTGACAAATTTATATCATCATCTGCACTTTTTTCTAATTGTACTTTTCATCCATGCAGCTAAAACGTGTATATTTTCTGTGACGGTGTTATTAATGTCTTATGGTTTTTCAGATTGCTAATTTACTACACTATTAGATGTTTGCTAGCTCCTCTATTTTCATCCAAAATATTTAAGCAATATTGTTCTCTTTGAAATATACATTCTTTGAAATATTGTCCTACAGAGTTAAAAGCTTGATAAATCCCCTAAGTTGTCACAAGTCACAAAAATATCATTGTATTTGTATGTACTGCAATTCTTACATGACAAATAGATGTTTTTAATTTCGTCTTCAAGTGCAAATTCATATAAATCGGCCATGTCAGAACAGTAAGTAAGAGTACGTTGAAATTAAAACTTTTCCGCTAATGTAAACTTTAAAAAACAGTCCTGTATGCTGCAGATTTGTTACAGCATAATAATAATAAGAAATGGATCGGAAATATTCCTAACACTTTCTAATGTAGATTTCATAGGAGTAATTGCTCTTATTTTGACACTGAACAGTCAGTAATATCTTAAAGGCTTGTGAATGTGCAAAACCTAGAATGCAAATCTAGCCGTCCGTAATACACATGTAGTCAAATTAAACTTTACTGTCATTTAGAACTACACATGCAGCCTAAGTGAAATTTCATGTATCAGCTCAATTCTTGAGATTACAAAGGAAAGTGAAACACACATACAAGTAAAGCAATAAACAAAACTAACAAATACAATACTGCCCCAATACATGCAAAAAAGAGCAGAGCCACTTACCAACACTCATATAAAGAAAGGATACCATCCCTGAATGAAATTAACTACCCCATTTAGAGTAATACAAAACACACTGCAGACTGAAATGCCTAAGTTATTTGTTTAATATTGCACTTGCGTGAGTTAAATAAATACTGTTATCCCATGTACAAGAAAACTTATGAGGAGTTAACTCCAACATTTCTTTTGACAGACTACCTTTAGGTCAACATAATATAAACAGGTCAAAAACTTTCACAGAGTCTGCTGACTAACCTACAATCTTAGTGCGCATTTCTAGTACAATATAAGGATAGGATTTAATATGACTGCAACAATCATTACAACTTGCATTGTGTTAGAAAAGCTATGACTTACTGAACTGCATTTTTCTATGTTCACTCCTCATCCCCTCACTACCAGCTTTACATGCTGAGTACATAAAGACACACAAAGCACACTGTTGCATCTTTGTGTCACCATACGTCATGTGACAATTTTTCTAAATGCAGCACATAAGGGCACTTGTAAATTAGCAGAAATTTAAAGTTCTAGTATGTTCTGGGATGATGCAGCCTCTCCACTGAGTTCACACAAATATAAGACAAAATATGACTAATTCTGGGATTCATTAACACCTACACTAAGTGTACACTAGGTGTATACCCTTTTGAGTGAACAGACAACACAAGCATAATTCACACATTCTTCCTCCTAATTTTAGTTTTCCTACTGATTTTCTTGCAGCCTTAACTCATTCACTCCAGTGGAGCTTAGGATGTTTACACTGCAATTTCCAATGAATGGAGCCTAATCCTTTTGACAGAATCAAATTGTGTCCTCACATTTCTAGCAAATATTCATAGCTCTGGAACCAAAGGGGTTATGAAAGAAATATAAATGACAAACTCTTCAGCACAAACTATTTTTATAGTGGTAATATTCTTTAGGTTCTAGGTCTTACACCAAAATTTATAAGTCACAGTAAACACAGTAACTATTACATTTGTAATATTTTGTAAACAACTTATAATATCTCAGCAACCATTCCAGTTACATGCATACTGTCAGCAGCATTTTATTCATCTACCTATGAGCTTTCATATGATGTTAAGGAGTTCTGTCTGTGTGACTTGATTGTTGAGATATTTAGACAAATGTGAAAATTATAGCTATATAAATTAATATCATAAAAACAAGAGTTAATATCTATTTACCTGCACTAGATAGAGGTCAAATATTAATGCAGTTGAGATTATTGTTGTGTATAAGCTTTAAGATCAAATCTTTTAAAACCTTGTATGTAGCACAGTTTTGGAATTATTGATGCAAATATTAGAGGCATCAGTAGGAGTTAACTGCAGATGCACTTGGAGGCATCACTTGAATGTGATGAGTTAAATATTGAAGTAGACTCATAAAGGTTACCACAAAGTGTAGACTACATGTACACTTAGTGACCAGAAAGCACAGAAATATAGTTGGGATGTTCTTAAATACAGATAGTGTACACTTAGTGTACGCTTACTGTAGGCATTAATGATTCTGGCTGAGCTGTAAACCACCAGGTATTCAGTAACCCAGCACAGCTAAAAACATAAGACAATATAATTTTACATTAGTTTCTGACAGCATTATGCAAGCCAAGAAATCCAAAAGATCATAACAAGATCTCAATTATCCCATCATATTTAAGTGCATACTTTACCTATGCTGTCCCTACCTTTAGACCTCAACTTATAGATTATTATTATTAGTCAGTTACAACTTTAAAATTTCTGTCAGCTGGGAATTGTTAATTTTAATATTTTGCTAATTTTCAAAATGTTATTGATATTATATATTCAAAAAAGAATCAAACGATAAATAACACCAACATTCAAAAACTATTTACAAATTACAGCTCATTTTTTTCATTTAAATCAGCAATGTAAAATATTACAGTCTGAGATATATCAATGGTTGAATTAGTAAAATCAATAAATGATGGTACATTATTTGCTACTTTTCTATTTCCTTGTAATAATTTTCCTAGATACTGATAATACACACTAAGGGAAACTATTGCTGTTCCGTAACACGTTTAGTTATAAAAGAATTAAATAAAATTAACAATTAGTTTGAACACTTATCAGACCATAGTGCTTTCATAAAGCTTATATTTTAATTAAAAATTCCCTAAGACTTTCACAACTAATGTTCCCAAGCTACCCTCGTTAGACCACCATATCTTCAATTACTACAGTTATGGTCATTGTACATTTTGATTAGTTTATAAGGAGTGGAGAATGATCTATAAGTTTCTATGAGAATGTCTTCCAAAATATCAATAAGGTTGTTAAATTTAAAGACTTCAGTATCAATATTTGTCATGTAATTCTTTAAATGGCAGATTTTACAAGTATTTCCATTAATTGTCATACATTTTTAGAGTTAAAAGATATCAATTTATATAATTTTGACAATCCTGTATGTGCATCTTTACCTGCAATTCTTTTTTTTTTTTACTATCCCTGCTGTGTACACCCTGTGTTTGGTTTTCTAGATATTTCCTAATATTTTGAATTAATATCCAATCATTTAGATTTAGATTATATGTACTATGGAATTTATTGGAAGCAAGTACTTTATTTTCATCCAAACTGTCAAACCAAAAGCTAACTTACTCTTCCCTTACATTTATCACTGGTCAAAAATCTCCATCTAAAATGGTAAAGGTGAATACAATAGGGAATATTTTAAATAGCCAATTATTGATTTTCAAATGTCTACTGATAACATTTTAAAATATGTTAAAAGATTTTCAATATGTAAGGGAACTTTATATTTGCCAGGTGATGAAACAGATAATTCTTTAGAAGCCAAGTCAAATTATTTTTGATTATTTCTTTTGCATTGTAATTAAATATATAATACTTGACAAGTCAATTTAAATCACTATTGATAATTTTATATGAACTTTTTTTTTATCAAGATCTATAAAGAATGCATGTATGCCTTTCCAACTAGGTTTACAGAGAGGATCCAGCCAATTAGTAATTGTTTTAAAGATTGAAACTACTGAATAGGATTCATTATCCAGAAGCCCAATGCTTGCCCTTGACCATGCTCTTATATGATGTTTTAAAGCAATTTTAGGCCAATTTGTATACCATAGAAAGGTTAAAATTAACTTATTAAACTTGTTGAACTTACTTTGTTTGAAACTAATGAGACAGCATGGATAATGTATAAATTGGGAAGTAAGATAATTTTTTATCAGCTGTAATCAGCCTTCAAAAAAGAAATAATATTTATTCCATCTTGCAAAAATACTAAACAATCTTGATGTAATCTCTTATAGTTAATGTTTATAATATATATTATAATATATTTCATGTTATTTGATTTACACCTGAATATTTGATTCCCTTCTTATTCCAAGTTAAACTATGCTTTTGATTTATCTTGCTTATGCAATTATGACTAAGTAGCATTATTTGTGTTTTCTTAGAATTAAACCTCGACAGAAATTTTCTCAAAAGTGTTTAGAACATAAAATAAAATGACATGTTTACGGTTAATGGCATTCACTGTTAATAAAATGCCATCTGAAAACAACTGAATTTTGAACCATTATGTGAGTGAAATGGCAACCCCTTTTATTTCATGTTTTGATCTTGCAAATGGCATAATTGCTTAAACAATTATGGTGACAGAGGACATCATTGTTTTCCAATTTTAATAATTATCTTTTGTAACAAAAATAATAGATTTTAATACAAGCTATAGCATTAGTGTAGAAAGATGACAAGTAGTCTATAATTGTATCCTGGAATCTATATATTTTAAAGCTTAAAATAAATATTTCTAATCCAATGAATCAATTAACTACATCCCTCTTTGTTATACTTATCTGCATAATATGTCAAAGTGATTATTCTTTTTTATGTTTTCATATGTTTGTCTCTTAATTATCAATCTTGTTTGATCTTTGTTTAACTCTTATAAACTATTCCTCTATCTATTTTACAATATAAATGCATATACTTTACAATCAATATTTAATAAAATATATTGGTCTTTATAATTACATAGTTCTGGATTGCTCTCTTGTTTTAAAATAGGAAAAATATTATATTTCTATGGAGAAATTTTATTATTACAAATTATATTAAAAGTCTTCTTAAAAGATTAACAATATTCTGAGGTAATAGTCTGTGAACATCCAGTACTAGCCCAACCAAACCTGATGCTTTGTTTGTGTTCAGACTTCTAATCTCATCTTTTATTATAAATATCAGCTTCGTAATAAGTTTTACTTGTTCTTGAGATAATCTACCATAAATATTTTCTTTCAATAATCATTACATGTAATCAGAGTCCAAATTCCTGTCTTCTGAGCCATTTACCTTTCCATAATGTTTCTGAAAAGCTCCCATAATATCTTCTAAATCTGATGATTTTATGTTCCTCAAATGCAGAAGAATAATCCGTTTAATTTATGTGGCTTTGTTTATAATTTTACATTTGTTTGGTAAGCTCTGCAGAACTTTAGGAGTGCTTGTATACGTTTGTAGCCTAAAGTTTTCTAAGACTATTGCCACTTTATGTTTTAAAATCTGTTTTTATTCCTTGCTTAATTCTTTGTTCTGAGAGATTTTCTTTTTATTTTGTTTCTGAAATTCTAATTTTGCCTCAGATGACTTCATTTGATTTTAATTCTGGTATTACTTCATTTTTTACACCAAGATTTACTTTATCAAACATGAATGTTTTCATGTAATCCCATATAATAGCCATATCTACTGCTTGATTAGTATTCAGTTTCATACATTTCTCTTATCAACCAATGTACAAAATCTTTCAGTTTAGTAAAATATACAGGAGTACTTATGAATGTTAAAATCATTTTAATTTTATTAAAATTAACAGCTATAGTATTGTGATCTGAAACTGGACATGGCAAACTACTGATCCTATCCACTTCATTACTCATATCCATAGAGATATACATTATACCTCTTCTTAATTGTGTGTTGAAAAACAAGTGAATACTGTGTAAAATATAAATTGTCTGCATCAGTTAAGTACATTAGTGCTTTTAGATCCAAATTCCAAGTCCATTTCTCAATGCCCTTGGTAAAACAGAGAGGCTAGGGGTCTTCCATGCACTTTTGCCTTCTTTCAAGTATACAATTAAAATATCCTCCTGTTATCAAGTCTTCTTTAATTTAGTAGTTATTATTTCTAAAATTTCTCTAGCTGTTCTAGCACCTATCCCTGAATTGTAAAAAACATTTATCTGGGTCACCTGGGCCATAGTCAGCATTTGATCTCTCTATGCCAACACTGCTGGACACTGCTGGGTGTAATCCATATTTCTGTACATAGCACTGGTGGATTAGAAGAGTTTGACGATTATATTAAAGTGTCATCTAAAACCATGTTGGTATGAAATCAGGATCTCATGTTCTTCATTAAAGATTGTATAATATTTTTTCACTTATTTTAGTAATTGCAAAATATGAGTAATTGGTCTAAAATGCTTTTAGATGGAGGGGTTACTGGATTTTGGGGTGAGGAATTAGAAGCCATACAAGCTGCCATCTCAGCCACTGCTGATAAAGCCAGTAAAGTAAACACTTTGAATAGGATTCATAAATTATTACAATTGCTGAAAACTTGTATTTATATCACAATGGAAGGACATCAAGCAATAGATTCCAGCTAGTGGGATATAAAATGCAGAGCTCCTGCAACGCATTGCTGACACATCAGCTAAAACTGCCTCACATTCCCCACCTTTAAACTAACCTTATCTCCACTATTTGCATAATTAAATGGTTTTAGAACATTGTGACTAGTTAATCAACTTGTATGGCCATTGGATATCTTTTGCTACTGACCAGTACAGTAAGATATTCTGAACTTGAGGCTTTCTTGCAACTTGAACACATTCATATATGCACAGTTACAGAAACGTGTTTTCAGAATAATGAAAGTGCATCCTCTATTCCTGGTTATAATTCCTATCAAGTCTTCAGACACTGGCCACTGTGGGGGAGTATTATTATTTGTCATGGATATCATTACTTCATGACAGTTTCCTTGGGACACCACATGTGAACTAGAATTCCAAATCATCCTAAACAAGACTAATTACCACTTCATACCTAACTATAGAACACCCTGTATGTCCCCTTATGAGCATTATAGCTATTTTAACATATTGTCTGAAATTCCAATTAAACCCAAGATCTTTCTACAGGGGGACTTCAACTATCCAACAATAAACTGACTGACCTACACTGACAATGACTATCATGCCCAGCACTTCCTTGACATGCAAAAAAACTCTCTTTCACAAATAGATAACCATAGCTAACCATCATACTAGAGGCTCCAATATCCCAGATCTAGTCCTCAAAAATATGGTCACTTCTTAAACAGTTACATATGTATCATCATGCCCTGTTAAATCAGACCATAATTTAGTAACCTCTTCTTTAAAACTGGTAGTACTTCCCCTGTTGATAATGTTTAGGTACTTATCAAAAGCCAAGCTCCTTCAGTTACTTGATGACTTAAACAAATTTTGCTGTAATCCTTCTCTGAAGGATCCCATTGCTAAAGCTGCTACCTATGCCTCATACTTCCACTCCCACTTCTGATAAGGTAGTCTCTATCCATAACAAATATGATGAGAAGTTTATTCTATATAATGCCTTCTACTATTTCCAAATAAACCCTTATTTCTTCCTACTTTAATTACATTCCCATAATCTAGCCTTTTAAACCCCTGTATTCCTGTGATGTCCCTATGCTGGGCCAGTAATCAAGGAGCCTGGATCCTCACCACTGACACTGGAGAGAGACATTCACTTGCAATACAAATGGGTACACTCAGTATTTCCAGATGCAGACCTCTCTGCATCAAGCAGAATTTTCCTTAAGAGCACACAGGGAGCACACTCAGCCTGGGGTCTGGGTGTCTCTAGCTGTCTTCCTCCAAGTCACCAGTAAGAGTCCCCACTGGCACAGCTGTAGGGTTAGGTCCTAAGCCAAGTGTCCAAGCCAAGTCCTCCAGCACCTTCTCTGTGAAACCAGTGATTCATGTCCCAGTTCCAAGTAACTGACACACACACACTCTTTGAGATTTAATTTTCAAACACACACACACACACACACACATACACATACACACACACACACACACACACACACACACACACACACACACACACACACACACACACACACACACACACACACACACCCCTGGGAAAGCCGCTCTACCAACTTTTCCCAGACTGTAAGGTAGATTCACTGTCACCAATTATTATAAGGCTCTTAAAAGGAAATCCAATTATGTCGAGTAAAGTTAATATTAATACAAATGGTAATGTTGACCAAGCAACAAGGCTTTTAGGAGTGGCCAGAGTTATCACCAATTAAATATATGCAAATACTCTCAAAATTTTAATATTTTCTAAAAAGGACCAGCTACAATCAAACATTTAAATATATTTAATAATAAATAATAAAAGAACAATAAAATGTTAAACACCAGAGTTTCAGTCATAGGACATATTAAAAATAACACCGATGGAAAGTTTCACACAGTTATAGAAAAACAGTATTAATCTAGTCTCAGTATCTATTCCTGATTGACATAATTACATTTCCTACTTACTGAATAGAGGAAGGTAAGATGGGTGAGTGGTCATTGTTGTCAAATCCAAGAAGGAATACAGAATGCTGCTGAGACTCCGTTTCCTCTAATATTAAAACATTATTTCTGTACAAAATGACATCACATACATCTGGTCATCTGACTCTATTTCCCACACTGTTCCCCATCATTAGAAGCTACCAAGCTACCACAGTTAACACCTATGTGTTACAATACACACAGATATAGCATTGTTCAGATGTGGTGCAGCTGCTGGAAGTCATAAAACCATAAAATCATTCCATTCTTCCCACAGGAGCCACAACCTATTCTCTAGTACAGACCTTGCTTCTCTGCCTCCATTCAAAATTGTGAGATAACATCTTTATAGCTTAACTCATTAATTTCAAGAAGATTTTTCAAAGTCAGGTGCATTAACCTCTTTTCTCCCAGTATATGCTGTATACATTTAATTCAGTTACAATAATAGATGTACATTTCTTTTCTGCCCAGCAGGAAATACTGTTGATATATTTTAACACAAACAAACTTCACAAATACATTTTCAGCACAAGCTTCTGTACAAATCAGTTTTTATATACAAATGACATATAATTATTTATAAAATTCCAGCTAGCTGTGCTGGCATATGTTGCACATCCACTGCCCAACTTCTCCTGGCATGGCTGGCAGTGCCTTCTATCATCATAAATCCTTACATCCAAGAGAAGATGTCAGGACAACCTAACTCTCTTACTTCATTGAAAATACTTCTCTTCTACATATCCTCTACCAACATGCAGACTCCACCACCACTAAGTATCCTTCTACCCTGCAACTTCTTGTCTCCTTCTTGATCCTCACTACCTGACATCAGTAAAATACAGATCCCTTTACTTACGCATGTTACTCCCCAGTTTATCCTCTATTATTCTCCTACAGGGCCATATCTCATACTACCATGACTCTATAATAGTTCTTAACATCTCTCCAACTCTGTCGCAACCACCTGTTTATAACTCCTCCCTACACTGTCCGCACATTGCAGCAAACCTATTTAATGACACCCCTCACCCTTCCTCCATGTATAAACTAATTAGCTACATTTCAACTCAAACCAAAACATAATTAATACAAATAATACTCTCCAACATTCAAATATCAGAAATGCCTCAATATACTAAAATCCTTCTAACAGCAGACATTCGCCCTAATCCAGTCCTCTCCTATCACAGTGAATATCTAGACAATTCTCTTCCACACACTATTCTAATATCACAACAGTCAACCCCAACCCCAGTAATCGAACTTTTGTTGCCATAAATGTTAGAAGCATAAGAAATAAAGCTGCTGAACTACATGCCTGGATTTCCCAATATAACCCTGATATTCTCACTCTAACTGAAACTTGACTTAAACCCACCATAAACAACTCCAAAGTTACAATTCCTAGCTATATAATATCATCCAGAATGTCCATATAAAGAGAGAAGGTGGTGGCATTGCTTTAATATTTCTGAACAACTACCACAGTTCCCCTTACAACAAACCAATACCAAAATTCAGTTCAGCAGAGCTTCTTATTACCTTGCTGAAAATAAATAAATATGTATAACAGTCCTTTAAATCCTTCCTGGTGACAATACAGCTATAGTGGAAGATATCCACCATTGGATATCCATAACAATTCCACACAGAAAAAATACTACTAGGTGACGTGATTTCCAATTAATTGGATATCAATTCTAACTACCCTGTATCTAGCATGAACTTTTATGGTTCCACACAATTACTTAATAGTCCCACACATTATAGCAAGACATCAAATTTCCTATCAGTCTAGATTCTAGTATCAGACCCTAGCAAATACACCACACTGGTAAAACGTCAGAGTCTCTCAGTGATCATCTCCCAATTTATACAACCAGATGTCTCACATATCTACTTTTAACAGTATGTTTATAAAACAACATGCAACTTTTCTAGGTTTAGCCCAGAAATATTCATTACTTATCTATCATATGTTAACTGGAACTTCCTAAGAATCCCCCCTTTAAATGATGCTGTAAATTAATTCAATACAACTTTCCTGAATATCCTAAATAGCCTTGTACCTCCTAGAAGGAAGAGACTAAAATGAAATAATGCAATTTGGTTGTTCAAAAAAAGTAAAATGCTAATGCAAGACAGAGAAAAAACATGGAAAAAATGGCAAAAATATAAAACACCACAATGTCTTGAAAACTTCTTCTCAATCATACTAAAAAGCAAAGAAGTGAAGACAAAAATATATATTACAATAATGTCCATAATAAAAAACACAACTGTAAAAAATTCTGGACAGCCATTGAATAAATCTTGCATCACAGCCAAAAATTCAACCCTAACCCCTTTCTCAATAGCTCAACACTCAAAACTGAAATGCAATTCAACTCTTATTTCATAGATAGTATGGCATCTCTAACCAAGAATTCCCCAACATCTAATATGAACCCTGCCCAATAGCCATGTATCACAACGCATCCACTTTTACCTTCATATATGTGCCCACGTCCTATTTAAAACTACTCTTAAGCAAACTCAAATCATGCTCAGTTTCAGCTGATGACCTTCCACGTGAGTATCTCAAAATAACAGCTGATAGCATTGCCTACCCTACCTCAATCCTTATAAATAGGTCAGTCCAGGAATCCCACATTCCCTATCTTTGGAAAATGTCACACATTATCCCTCTGCACAAAGGAGGAAATTCAACAGACATAATAACTTAAGACCTATACTAATCTTATCCCTATCTTCATAGGTTCATAGGAGGTTACTAGGCTAGTGGCCCTAGAGTCGTTGCAAGCCTAGCCATGTTAATCCTGAGTTGTCTCAATTGTCCTTGGTTAGATGGATGTAATTTGCAGACTGAGTTGATGATCAACACTGACTACTCCTGTCCATAAGGGACATGGGTGCCACCTCCAGGGTAAATTTGCTGTCTCCAATCCATTTGTTTAGGTTGCACTTGAATAGGGTTAGTGAGGAGCTCTTCTTCATGTGAATTGGAAGTTTATTCCAGAGTAGCGGCAATCTCTGGGAGATATATCTGTCTCTCCAACATGTTCTGTTAATGTCACATGCTAGGCTAAGATCTCTAGAACGAGTGACTCTTGTGCCATTTGACTTGCAGATGTGCAGCATTTCCATCAGGTTAGGGTCAAAGACTGCACTGTAGGCCAGGCACAAGTTACCTCTCAGAAGCCTATATGATGCAAAGTACAGTGACAGGGCTTTCAGTCTTTCCATGTAAGTCATGGTTTGGAGGCCCTGTATTTTCTTTGTGAGAAATCTCTGTGATCTCTCCATCTGCTGCAGGTGACTGGTGAGGTACATGCAGAAGGGAGCATTATACTCTATTAGTGGTCTGATGATGGTCAAGTACAGTGACTTATAGCATCCTTAGACCTGGAAGTGATGTCCTTACTTATGAGATGCACAACATAGAAGGCTTTCCTGACCACTGTGGAACCTTGGTGGTTGAAATTCAGATTGCTATCTACCTGTGCTCCCATATCTCATACCACTGGGTTTGAACATGAGTGGGTGTTGTCAATATTGCAATTAGCAGGGGAATTCTGCTTTGCCAAAGGGGATAATAATGCACTTTTTTTGCATTTAGTTTTAGACCATGGCTTTGGCACCAGTCATATGTCTGTGTTAGCCCCTCCTATAATATGTCAGCATCATTGTGGAGCTCAGTGATTGCACCCACTTTACAATCATCAGCGAAATTGGTAAGCCAACATGTAGATCAAAATGTATGTATACCTTTAAGGAGCTTTCTAGGGGCTTGCACAAGTGTATAAATACTGAGCACGTGAGAGCCTGACTGCCATTTTGTAGTAACCTGTTGAGATGTAAGCATGCATGACAGTCCAAAGAAAGGGGGAAGACCAGCCTTCAATGAGCAACATTAATCAACAAAAAATATAACAAAAAATAATAATAAGACAGAAGGCTGCGAAGAACCACACAAAAGGGATGCCCCTTAGGTGCAAAACAGTTTAATAAAAACACATAAATGCTCCAAGATAATAAGTTTTCATCCCAGTGGACATTATCAGATGAATTAAAAGTGGCAAGCAATCCTCTTATATCATTTTAATTGGTTCAAATCCACCAGTGAATGTCCACCATCAATTAAATAACATTAATATTAATTATATAATACCACGGTATTTTGAAAACCAATATAATAAAAAATATATGTTCAAACATAGAAAACATATAATATCATAAACCTATGTAGTCATTTAAAAATATCTTTTACATAAAGTATACAGGAATAAAAGTATAAAACTCAAGTTTTAATTAACTAACATATAATACAAAGCCTATTTATAAATAAGGAAATGTCTTCATCTAGTGACCCTAAGGTGAAAATGCACTAACAAAGTAAGAAACCTGTAGCTCCTATATGTTAAAATCTTAACATAATATAGTCATCAATCAGTAAAAAACATACCAAAGATAAAATATTAGTCTATAATCTTATATAAGACACATAATCAAAACTAAGCCAACCTAAAACTGGTTAATTATATTTAATTTTTGACTCAATTTTAACTGTTTTGCACCTAAGGGGCATCCCTTTTTTGTGGTTCGTAGCAGCCTTCTATCTTATTATTTTTTTATGTAAGCATGCATATCTGCGTAGTCTGTCAGTTAATCAGTTTGTTTATATTTTGTACTGCTGCTATCCATCCTCGTGTGTTTCTGTGTAATAAAGCAGATAACAAATTACCCCACCTGTTCGTCTTCAATAGTAAACCAAGATGAGCGACATGGTATCAAAATGGGACCCAGAATCAAGACCAGAAGGCACTATTTATGATTTCTTATCCACAAAATATAAAATAAAGCACTCAAAATGCCTGGAAATGAATTTCTAAGTAAACGAAATGTCCAAAACTGCAATATATTGATAGAAAATATTTGAATAACTACGGAAAATGTTTGAAATAAAGTCCAAATTGCATAAAATGATTAAAATAAGGAAAACGACCGCATTTTTTTTCACCAAGAGCTACTTTTTCACATTAATTAAAGCCATTCAAAATATCTGAAGTATACATAGAGTTCACGTTTGTGCAGTATTACAGTACAGTTATTTCACAAAATACAGCCATTTCAAACTATAGTTCACACAGTACAGTATTTCAAAGAGTTTATTGTGCATTTGAATGTTATTACAAGTGCTGGCTGTGTGTACATGATTACACATAATTACAAGGGTCATTCTTCAGTGTGTTTGGGCACACTGTTGCATAGTTGAAGGATTTCGTAGACCAACTCCACTTTCCACTTATCTTTGATAATAATATTGCAGATAATTGGAGAGTGTTTGAGCAAGAGTATGATATTTTCGTACAAGCTGCATTTTTCTGATAAAGATGACTGTACAAAGGCATTTATTCTGCTTAATTTAACTGGTTCAGAAGCCATAGAAAGAGAGCATTCATTTGTGTATGCACCTGCTGTATTTGCAGGGGAGGGGGGAAAACCATCACATAGTGGTACTGGCTGAGTCAAGGGAAGACCCCGAGTGCTTAAAACATAAATTTAGAGAAAAGTGTAACCCCCAAATAAATATTACAATGGAAAGGCACTTATTTTACACAAGAGATCAAAAGCCTGGTGAAACTCTTGCAGCATATATAACTGACTTGAGAAATAAAGCTAAAACGTGGAGATTTGGTGATTTAAGAGATGAGTTGATAAAAGACAGACTTCTGCTTGGTAATAAAGATGATGTTGTGAGAAAGATTTTGCTTTGTGACAGTGATTTAACTTTGAATAAGGCCATTGAGATTTGTCAGATATATGAGCTCACAGAAAAGCACAGATATGCTTAGTATCTTCTAAACCTCATGTTGATAGTATGCAGCATGTGTTAAAACAAACCGGTCCAAGCACATGGCAGCAATTGTAAGCCCTGCAACAGTCATTACAAAACCCTGTAGCTTTCCTACAAATTCCAGAGTGTGCACAAGAGTGAGTCAGCAAACAAAGAATGTACCTCTACCAAGTTTCATAGTCAACTTTCATAATTGTGGTGCAAATCATGAACCCAAAAAAGAAAAGTGCTTAGCTTTTGGTCAGCAATGCCACAAATGCAATAAGTGAAATCATTTCAAAAGGTTTTGTAAATCAAGTAAGAGATATTATTTTATTAAAAGGAAACATTCAGAGACAACTTGATCAATTAGAAAGCTCTGACCCTACTTTTTATGTTGATGGTGTATCTGTGCTTAATGAAACAGTCCCTGCTTTTTATGTTGATGGTGTATCTGTGCTTAATGAAACAGTCAATGCAGTAGATTTATAGGCAAAGAATGAAGTATTTTGTACTGTTTGGATAAATGGAAGACCCACAGACCTCAAAGTTGACACAGGTTCAAAGTGCAATGTTATGTCAGTAGAAACATTTGCTAGACTGTGTGCTGGTGAGAAGCTTGATTTGGCGAAGTGTGTGAAGCTTGCTGCTTATGGTGGTGAAGGTTCAGTAGTGCTGGGAACAGCTATGACTTGCAATTGTATGTGGTCAAAAGGCATGTACAGTCAATAGTAGGCCTCAGAGACAGTTTAAAAATGGGACTACTTTCATTTAATAAGGAAGTCCACTATGTAAGCTTGAAAGACCACTGTTTCAATTTTGCCCAGTCTATTTTTTCTACCTATGCTGATCTTTTCTTAGACAAATTAGGCACGCTACCTGTTGTGTACTCCATGAACTAATACCCTGAAGTCAGTCCAGTTGTCAGGCCAGCCCAGAATGTTTCAGTACCTATGCAGAACAGAGTCAAAGCTGAGCTAGATAAAATGGTGCAGCAAGGTGTAATTTGTCCAGTTGAAGAACCAACTGAATGGATATCTTCCATGGCCATTCATATAAGAAAAGCTCAGATGATATCATAATATGCACTTATTCATGAGATTTGAATAGAGCACTGAAACAACCTCATCATCCAATGCGTTCAGAATTCACTTCTCTCATGCCAAATACCACTGTTTTTTTCTGTCTTACATGCAAAGAGTTCACTTTGGCAAATTTTGCTTGACCGAAAATCTTCATTGCTAACCACTTTCAGTACTCCTTTTGGAAGATACAGATTTTTGAGAATGCCATTTGGGATAAATTCTGTCAGTGAAGTCTTCCAGCATGCAATGGAGCAATTTTGTTCTGGTTATCCATGTGCTATCATAGTAGATTATATTGTAGTAGGAGGTAATGGCGAAGCTGAACATGACAGAAACCTCAAAAATGTTCTGGAAAGAGCAGGTGACATGAATCTAAAGCTGAATCCTCAAAAGTGCATATTCAGGCTATGAGAAGTTACTTATGTTGGTCATTTATTTACCAGTTCAGGCTTATGACCAGATCCTTTAAAGCAAACAGCAATTCTCGAGATGCCAGCTCCAGACAATGTTCAAGTCCTACAATGTTGTCTTGGCATAGTTAACTACCTGGGCAAGTTCATTCAAGATTTAAGCCTACTTTCAGCACCACTTAGAGAGCTGACATGCAAAGATGTATCTTGGTCATGGTTAGAACAACACCAAAGAACATTTGATGTCCAGTCCACCAACTCTCAGATACTATGATGTTCACAAATCAGTTACTCTTTCTTGTGATGCTTCGAAATTTGGTCTTGGTGCAATCATTCTTCAAGAGGGTAGACCAGTAGCCTATGCATCCAGAACTCTAACCCAAACTGAAATGCAGTATGCGCAGATAGAGAAAGAGCTCTTGGCAATTGTGTTTTCAAATTGAAACCGATCACCAACCTCTACTCACTATTTTGAGAAAGCCTATGTATACAGCTCCAGACAGATTGCAATGCATGATGCTCAAATTGCAAAAGTATAATTTCAGTCTTGATGAGCTTAGAAGTCATACAACCACAGATACAGTTCTTCAGACGCTCAACCACTTCATCAGTCAAGGATGGCCATCAAAGCAATCTTGCTTACCAGTAGACTTGCAACCTTATTTTCCTTAAAGAGATGAGATTTTGTTTGACAATGGTATCATCATGAAAGGTCCAAAAGTGATTGTTCCAAAATTCTTGCAACAAGAGTATATTACCGTCTTGCATCAGGGCCACCTAGGAACTGATTCTACTGAGAGAAGGGTGAGAGGATTAGTATTTTGGCCTTCTATCTCAAGGGATATTGAGAGAATACTTTTATCTTGTTCTCTGTGCAGTAGTACTAAGCCACGTCAACAGAAAGAACCACTTTAGCTAAACCAGATTCCTGAACTACAGACTTTCAAATGGAATGGTCAACATTACTTGGTGTTAGTAGACTCTTAGTCTAATTGGTTCAAGACTGACCTGCTTCCTAATCTAGCGTCCAGTACTGTCATTACTAAGATGAAGCATCATTTTGTAGTCCATGGTAGTCCACACAAAGTTATTTCTGACAATGGTATGCAGTTTACAAGCCAGCAGGTCAAGAAATTTGCTGAAGAGTGGGACTTTACTCAAGTTAAAATTAGCTCTGAGTACCTGCAGCCAAATGGTCTGGCAGAACCTGCAGTTCAAAGTGCAAAACAATTACTAGAGAAGTCAAAATGAGACATAAGTGATGTTTTCTTGAATCTCTTGAATCTCAGAAATGTTCCTTGTGATTAACATCTTGGTTCACCTGCATAGAGACTTCTGTCGAAACAAACCAGAACCACATTATCAATTAGTAGTACATTATTGGTTCCATGTGCCAAGAACAACAGATCAGTGAAAGCCCATCAGTTGAAGAAGCGCTTATCCCAGAAGTCTTATTATGATAAGACCAGCAAACTGCTCAATCCATTATTAGAAGGTGAGATAGTGAGGACGCAGTCATCCAAAGGTTTTTATTGGATTGGTGTCATGAAAAGTGTATGTCCAGAGCCAAGCTTGTACATTGTGGAATCACAAGGAGCAGAATTTAGGCAGAAATTGAAACATTTGATCCCGGTGTCCGAGCCTGGATTGCAGTATCATACCTGCGAGAAAGACTCTATATCTCAGAGTGAGTTATCCAGCTATCCAGTTCCAGAAGAAGTTCCAGTAAATACTCATGTTCCTGAGAAGAATCCCGAAACTCCTGAAGCAAATTGTTCACCGATGACTGTCCCTGTTGATAATCCCAGTTCTGATTGCTATGTCACTAGAGCAGGTTGCATTTCCAGACCATGTTCCAGATACACAGCAACTTAGACATGAACGTTGTGTTTATTTTTTATTCTCTGTACAAGTGCATGTTTCTTTTCAAATGTCATTATATTGCGGGCAATTCATTAAAGAGGGAGGATGTAGATCAATATGTATATATACCTTTAAGAAGCTTTCTAGGGGATTGCACAAGTGCATAAATACTGAGCACATACAAGCCTGACTGCCATTTTATAGTAAGCATGCATGTCTGTGTAGTCTGTCATTTAATCAGAACGTTTATATTTTGTACTGCTGCTATCCATTCTGATGTGTTTCTGTGTAATGAAGCATATAAATGAACTACCCCGCCTGTTTGTCTTCAGTAGTAAACCAAGATGAGTGACACAAAGGCTGCCTACTTTAGCATGAACATCAGAGAAATAGATTCCAAACAGTAAACAGCTCAGTACACATCCTTGTGGTATGTCACTGATAATGGGTCTACTGGCAGATGTGGAGTCACCTTTTACATTATGTGTTCTGTTGGTGAGCCAATTGGCTACCCATCTAGTAAGGGTTAACTGCCAGCTGGGAGAGTTTCTCTATGATACTTGAGTGGCAGATTGTGTCAGAAGCTTGGCTAGGTCAAAATAGGCAGTATGCACCGTCTTACCTTCATCCAGGGCTTTGGTGACTTTCTCAAAGAAGTCTATTAGGTTTAATAAGCATCATCTACCCTTAATGAAGCCAAACTCAGTTGGGTCTAGAGTTTGAAGTTTGCCTGTGTCCTTGTTGATAAGGTCCATGATGATTCTTTCCATGGCCTTGCAGATGAGACTGGTTAGACTTATGGGTATATAGTTCCAACTGTGGGTTGATGCCCCCCCCTCCACTTTGTGCAAGGGGATTGCTGTTGCTCTTCTTCACTCTTCTGGGACAAAACCAGTTCATAGGCTGTGGTAAAGAGAATGCTAAGTGGGTCCACTAAGTCATGTTTTAGATTGCTTAATAAGCAACCTGGGATGTTATCTGGTCTCGTTGAGACCATGTTTTTGGCTATGAAGATTGCAGATATGACCTGATCTATAAAGATATTAGGCAGAGGACTGGTATCAGGTATGCTTTGGGGTATGGATGGTGAGCTAGGGGATTGAATTTTGCACCAAATCTGTCAGCTAGCAGGTTGGCAGTTTCCTTTGGTATAGTATGAGTGGTACCATCTGTGTTTGGCAGTGCTGGGATATCCACATCGCATATTAATTAGTTGGCAAATACTAATTGGCGTGTAGTGGTGTGGGTAGAGTGAATCCTGTAGCTTGTGTACAGTGAGCTTTGAAGGTGTTTTGTACTCTAAATCAGCCACGCAGTGAATACTCAGAGTTCAGATCACAATTGTTTTATTTCTTTTGTTAGCTTAGTTAGTCAGGGTGAGCAGGCAGCATGTCAGCAGAGGAGTATGTAAAGCTGACAGCTGGCAGAGATGTGCCAGGCTAGGGGACTGGTGCATGTAAACCTGACTAAGGCAGACCTGACTGCAGCCTTGGTTACAGCTGCATCAAAAAACAGCAACCAGGAGGACAATCAGACTGGCAGTGGACATATAATTCCCTCGGAGAATGGACAGCTCAACCTTTCTGCAATGGACTTAAAAATCCAGCTGGAGCTAAAGATACTTGAGTTGGAGGCCAGACATTTGGAATTAGAAGCAAATGAGAGACTGGGACATTTGCAGGCTGAGGAGAATGAGAATGTTGCGTCTGAAAGCTGAGGAACAAAAAGAGGCAGAGGCAGCATGAGAAGGAGATACTGACTCTTCACCAGAGTCATGGAGGTAATAGGGAAGGGAGTAACTGGACCCCAGAAGCACAACAGGTCAGTAAATTTCTTCCGCAGAGGGGGATAATTTTGATAGTTTCATTCATATGTTTGAGAGGGTATGTAAACAGTATGAAGTTGACCAAGGGCTCTGGGTACGGTTTCTGACCCCCTTACTCCATGGTAAAGCTGTAACTGTTTTATCTAAAATGTCTGACGCTGCATGTTTTGATTATACTGCTGTAAAAAATAGTCTTTTAGAACTGTTTAAGCTAACACCTGAAATGTATAGGAAAACATTTTGTGAGCATATGACACAAGGCAGATGAAAGTGTGTGTGAATATGTTGCTGAATCGAGCACTTATTTCCATAGGTGGGCGAGTGGATGTCAGGTCATCACTTTTGAAGGGCTGGCAGACCTTATGGTGAGGGAACAAGCCCTTAGCACTTTGCCTGAGGACATGAGGGTCTGGTTAGCTGATAGACAATGTGGTACTTCAGATGAGTTGGGGAAGAATGGAGACCTATACCTAGCAAGCAGGGTAGCCCTGCACAGGGTGGGGACCTGCAGTACTGCTCATGGGTCTAAAGGGACCCATGGTGGGCAGTACAGACTGCCACAACAAAATCTGCCAGTAGCAGGGAAAGCAACTAGTCCAAGTAGACGTCCAAGAGCTAGGGTTAAATGTTTTGAATGCAACCAGTGGGGCCATGTGGCATACAGGTGTCCATGGAGGCAAGGTGGGGAACAAAAGGTGAGGGAGCCAGTAAGTGGGAATGACAAAATGCTAATAGTAGGTTGTCTTGGGACAAAAAGGGTACCAAACTACCACCAGAGGCTATATCCTATTGTAGACAATGGCAAAGAGCCCATTGCCAAGACAGATGCAGCCTCTGATATAACCATTGTAAAGCCTGAAATGGTTACAGAGGAGCACTACTTGCCTGGGCAGTCTACTCCAGTCAGGGCTTTAGGAGGGTTCCCATTCCAAATACCTTTGGCTAGGGTTCACCTTGACTGGGAGGGTGGAAAAGGAAGCCAGCAAGTAGGTGTATTTGAGGATATACCTGCAGATGTTCTGATAGGGAATGATTTTGATAGTGCAGTACCCTGTGCTTTTGCAGTTACACACAGTCAGGCTTGGAGACAAGCATGTGGGTCTGGTAGCCTGGGGGAGACCCAGACAGAGTACATACTCGCAGCCAGGACCGCTGAGGTGGTTACTTCAGGGAGTGAGCTATGCTGTAACAGTGAGACTGAAGGTAAGCCACAGCTGCTTGTGGGTACTGATGGTCCCTTGGACAGAGTGACTGCAAAGGTAAAGGTGAGTAGTAGTACCCAGGCTGACAGTGAGGCACCACTGTCAGAGGATGTCAGTCTTCCTGTGGAAGGGGAGCTAGGAAGGGTTACAAGGAGAGAGCTGAGACAGGCTCCGCTCTCAGACCCTACATTGCAAGGCCTGAGGCAGGTAGCTAGAGAGGCACCTGATTCTCAAGGAAAGGGGGAATCTGTATACTGTGACAAAGGGTTACTATACATAGAGTGGACCCCTGAGGGAGAGCTAGAAGGTGAGAGAGTATGGCAGTTGGTAGTGCCTAGAGCCTACCACCTGGCGCTTCTAGCCATAGCCCATGATATTCCCTTTACAGGTCATATGGGCATAAAACATACAAAGAGACATATTATGCAGAACTTCTATTGGCCTGGAATTTCCAGAGAAGTAACAGGGTACTGCAGGACCTGTGAGCAGTACCAAAAGATAGGCAAGGCAGGAGACAAGGTGAGAGCTCCTTTGATGCCTTTGCCTGTGATTGAGGAGCCATTTCAGAGGGTAGCTATGGATATTGTGGGCCCTCTGAGTATCCCAAGTTCCACTGGGAAAAAGTATATCCTAGTGGTAGTGGATTGTGTTACACAATACCCTGAGGTAGTGGTTTTGTCCTCCATTGAGGTAGAGAAGGTGGCAAATGCTTTGTTAGAGATTTTCAACAGGGTAGGTTTCCCAAAATAAATACTGACTGACAGAGGTGCCAATTTCATGTCAGACCTGCTGGCTTGTCTGTGGAAGTCCTGTGGGGTGAAGCACATGAGGACCACCCCCTATCATCCCCAGACTAATGGTTTTGTTGAGAGGTTAAACTGTACAATCAAGTCCATGCTACAGGCATTTGCAGAACAGTTTAAGAGGGAGTGGGACAAATATTTGCCCATCTGTTGTTTGCTTACAGAGAAGTTCCCCAGGAATCCACAGGTTTCTCACCCTTTGAGTTGCTGTATGGGCATAGGGAGAGGGGACCTCTAGATTTAATTTGAGATGAGTGGGAAGGTGAGTCCATGTTTCACAAGGAGTCTATTGTGGTACACGTCCTAAAGCTCAGGACAAGGCTCAGGGAACTCATGAGCTTGGCCCAGGAGAACCTGGCAGAAGTCCAACAACAGAAAAAGGTGTGGTATTACAGGAATGCTCGAGCTAGAACGTATGATGTGGGGCAGCAGGTAATGGTTCTCATGCCTGTCAGACACAACAAGCTGCAAGCAGCTTGGGAGGGTCCTTACAAGGTAGTAAATAAGGTGAGTGATGTTAACTACATGGTGGAACTGCTAGGCAGATGACGGGGGCACAAATTGTACCATGTTAACATGATAAAACCTTACCATGATAGGGAGGCCTTTGTGCTGAGCATTTGCAGTGGATTGCAGGAGGAGTCTGAGGGAGATCTGGGGACTGATCTCCTCAGTGATGCTCGGGCTGACACCTCAGTGGGATGGGTAGCAATGTCCCAGCAGCTATCTCCTATCCAGGTCTGAGAAATCCAAGCAGTGTTGCAGGAATTTGGGGACATGTTCAATGGGAAACCGGGGCACACCCACCTGGTGCAGCACCAGGTGGATACAGGACCCCAAAGGCATATTAGGCAGGCCCCTTATAGGATGCCTGAGAGAGTCATACAGACCCTGAGGGAGGAGGTACAGGAGATGTTGGAACTAGGGGTGATTCAAGAGTCCAACAGTCCCTGGGCCTCCCCAGTAGTGCTGGTGCCAAAGATGGATGTCAGCACCAGGTTCTGTGTGGACTACAGGAAATTAAATAGTCACACAGAGTCAGATGCTTACTCCACGCCTAGGACAGATGAGGCCCTAGAGCAGCTGGGTGGGGCTAAGTATATCACAACCATTGATCTTACCAAGGGTTATTGGCAGGTGCCCTTGACTCCCAGTGCTAGAGAAAAGTCAGTCTTTGCGACTCCTTTTGGCTTGTATGAGTTCACAAAGATGCCCTTTGGGATGAAGAATGCCCCAGCGACTTTCCAGAGGCTGGTAGATTGTATCCTAGCTGGAGCAGGAGGGTTTGCCCTTGCTTACCTAGATGATATTGCCATCTACAGCCATTCCTGGCCAGAGCACCTTCAGCATGTCAGGGGGGTGCTGGGCAGACTACAGAGGGCAGGGTTGACCATTAAGCCGAGCAAATTTCAGGTGGGTATGGTGGAGGTCTCCTACCTATGACATAGAGTGGGGAGCGGTAAGATAAGGCCAGAACCTGCCAAAGTCGAAGCCATTCAGGCATGGCCTGCACCTGTTACTAAAATGCAGGTGAGGGAATTTTTAGGGACAGCAGGGTACTACAGAAAGTCCGTCCTTAGTTATAGCACCATAGCTGCTCCCCTCACAGACCTGACAAGGAAGAACAGGCCAGATAAGGTAGTGTGGACCCCAGCATGTGAGCAGGCATTCCAGAAGCTTAAAGAAGCTTTGGGAAGACCCCCTGTGTTAGTCCAGATTACAGCAAAGTATTTGTTGTGCAGGTGGATGCTTCAAACCATGGGGTGGGGGCTGTACTCAGCCGGATTTCTTCAGAGGGGGAAGAGCACACAGTGGTTTATCTCAGCCATAGGCTCAAACCCAGGGAGGAATGCTATGCAGCTGTAAAAAAGGAATGTCTAGCCATAGTGTGGGCACTGCAGAAACTTCAGCCTTATCTATATGGAAGGAAATTCACTGTTATGACAGATCACAACCCCCTAACATGGTTAAAGAGAGCCAGCCAGCAAAATGCCAAGTTGCTAAGATGGAGCCTGGGGTTGCAAGCATATGATATGTCAGTGCAGCACCGCACTGGGGTTAGCAATGTCAATGCAGATGGGCTCTCAAGATAGGGAATGGGGTGAGGTACACTCAGATAAACCTAACCCTCTCAAGAGGTGTTTCTCAAGGGTCACTTGAAAAACTAGCTTGAGTTCTCCGTGGGGGGTGCTCTTAAGGGAAATTGCACTTTACTGTGTGTATTTGTTATCCTTTCCTCTCATATGAGATTCCCTCTCCGGTGTTAGTGATGAGGATTGAGGCTCCTTGATTGCTGGGCCAGGGCACAGGTGTCACATTTGTTTCCAGTTCCACATGTAGCAGTATTTCTTTACATTTAAGACAACAAGCCTGTAGTTTGCATTCATAGTTACAAATGACAGAATGATTTGCACAATTCTATCTGGCTAGGCTGGCAGCCTTCACACTATCTGCTACTGGTTTGGCATATAGCTGGGCATTCCCTTTTAGATTTTGGACATAGTTAAAGAATGCTTTATGATTATCGTTAGCTAAGGATGTTATTTTAGTTTTCTACTTAGCTTTAGAGTACTTCACAAGATTTCTGACTTGCTTGTTCAAGGTGTGGAGGGAATTCTTCCTCTGCTGACTCAATTCCCTCTTCTTCTTAGACATCAGTTTCTTCAATTTGCTATATAACCTGCTTATACTTGAGGTCCACCAGGGAGATTTGTTTTTTTTTTTTTTTTTTTTTTTTGGGAAGACCTGGTTTTAATCTGGTCAGGTGCAGCCGAGTCTATACAGTTGCTTAAGTGTTTATACAGGACATTTGTATACACATCTGCATAACAGCCATTGTCTGTGATTGCAGGGGAAGGGTATAAAACATTTTATACCATCACTTAAAAGGCTGTAGTTTGCTTGGGAAAAGTTTTTTAGTTTTTTTGGCTTCTATAATGGTGGCAGTTTCAATAGTTACTTCAAACGAGACTGATTTATGGTCCAACCTTACCAGGGAGGGCATCACACAGGGTGGAGTGCAGTGCCCCCCCTCCATGTTGGAGAGTACTACAACCATGCAAAAAATGCACTAGGCAGGACAAAAAATCTTATTATACTACCTTCCAAACATAATACCAACACAATCCCCAAAACTTTTGGAAAAGTATAAACCAGTTGCTAAAACCCACCCAAACGTCTACACCTAAACCAACTACCCCGATACTAAAATTCCCATCGAAACACAATTCACCTCCCACTTTGTGAACTCAATTCTATCCCTAGTATCACAGGATAATTCCAACCTCACTATCCCTCCCACCATGAACAATACTAATATAGGCTTTACCCTCAAAACAGTGCCCACCAACTCTATCAAAAGTATGCTCTCCAAACTAAAAACCCTCATCAACAGCAGCAGACCTTCTCCCTAGCTACTTCTTAAAACTCACAGCAGATGCTATTGCAATCCCAATCTCCACTCTCATAAATAGATCTATTGCTGAAAACTACATTCCCAAACTCTGGAAAATGCCCCATGTCCATGTTACTCCCATACACAGAGGGAGGACCTCCACTGAACTTAATAACTATAGACCCATTTCAGTACTATCCCCCTGGCCAAAATCTTAGAAAAATGCACTCATACCCAAGTACTACAATACATAGTATAGTATATATGTATATATATATATATATATATATATATATATATATATATATATATATATATATATGTATATATATATATATATATATATATGTATATTTTGTATATATATATATATATATATATATATATATATATATATATATATATATATATATATATATATATATATATGTATATTTTAATATATATATATATATATATATATATATATATATATATAAAATATATACACATATATATATATATATATATATATATATATATATATATATATATATATATATATATATATATATATATATATAGGAACACTTCACAATGCCAAATTCCTGACCATATGATCAAACTTTCGAAATCCTGACACTGTGAACAGAGATCAGCATACAGCGTGGAATGGCAGATTTCCCTTTTCCTCTCTGTAATGTGATCTCGGAGTTGGAGTATTTACGTAGCAGTGGTGTGGGGGTGCAGGGGGGCTTGCCCCCCCCCTGCAGAAACATATAAATTGTTGGGGTTTTTTTTGTTTTGGAATTTCGATACTCCGAAACATCGATTATATGGTCTCAATCATATGAAATTCGATGTTTCGGAATTTCAAGATTCTGAAGTGAATCCATATCTAGATTTTTTTAGATATGTAAAAAGCCTAAATTGGTTAGAACTATCTCACCAACTAACACACACACAGCTTCTTACCACCTATAAAGGTATCCAGCATCCATCTGCTTGTCCAGCACTAAATAGCATTCTACACAGCTATGTTCCCAGTTGGTCATTACAATACAAAGGCCACAAACTCCTGTTTGTCCACAAACCTATCAAGTCTGCTTGACATTGTCTATACCTGTACCATGTTGCTAAGGCCTAGAACTCCTTACTTGTATCCATCAGGTCAATAACTTCCCTCCAGTCCTTCAAAAACATTCTAAAAGACTTCCTAGCCAAAAGCTGCCACTGTTCTTACTCAACAGCAGAATAAATTATATCTCTAAATGTGAACAAGTACCTATTCATATCTTACCTTGCTTTACTCTCCCTTCTTCACTCACCTCCTTACTTATATCAATTTCCCTCTCTGACTTTCCATCTAAATATACCATAAGCCTGCATTTCTCTCACTTCATATTGCAATTCCTGTTTGTATTTTATTAATGTACCTTAAATTTCTCTATAAACTGTATATTAAATTAAATGAGCATCATATTGTACTTGCATCTATTCTTAGCCAGTGTTTTCATATTATGTCTAGTTTGGTATAATTATTTAAACTGTAGGGGGTTTTGTGTTATTTTTGAAAATTGTAAAATTATTGTTATTAAAATGTTTTGTGATAGTTTGAGCTTTTCTCCTTGACCCTCTGCTGAAAATGTGCTCCTACCCAGTTAGACTTCCTCTGTAATCAAATGCCAATAAATAAATAAAAAGAGAAAGAAACTGCTTAACACTGATAAGATGTCTTATTCTACCTAGCTGAAGAGTACACTTAAGCAAACTAACAAAGCTTAAGGGAACCATTAGGAAGCTCAAATATATAAAATAACTACAAATATTTTTTTAACTGTGTCAGGAAGTTAAAAACTAACACCCAACAATGTCTGGATCTAGTCTTTAATAATACTACATTCACCGACCCAAATGGCATGGCTAATATCTTAGCTAACAAAGTTAGAGCAAATTTTACTTCCCCCACAGTTATAGTTCTCCACAATCCCAGCCACACCCTTTAATTACTATGGAACAAGTTCTCTCACCCCTTTGAAAAACTAAGATTATCTCAACCATGGTCACTGACAACATACCAGGTTACCTGATTATCAATGCTAAATATGGCATTTCAGAACCCCTACTTACATTCTTTAATCTAAGCCTCTCCACTGGTTACATTCCTGAAGCCTGGAAAACTGCTGTTGTAATGCCATTATGCAAGGGTGGCCCAACCACAGATCCTGGTAACTACAGACCCATTAATCTTACTAGACTTATATGTAAAGCTATGGAGTACAATATCTCAAACTTCATTAATCAGGATATTAAAAATCTCTCAACTCTGAACTTCCATCCATTTGGCTTTCACAAAGGAATGTCCTGCCTCTTTAACCTCATTAATTTATTTGAAAAAGTAACTGAAGCAGTGGATACTGGTAATGCAGTGCATACAGCATATCTAGACATGATCGAGGTCTTTGACACTATTCTGCAAGCAAGCATTACTGATAGACTTGTAAATCTGAATTTAAATCCTTATCTTTTGTGATGGACAGTTAACTGGCTGTTTGACAAAACCCATGTGGTTAGAGTAGCGGGTCCCACTTCTGAAAGCAAAAAAATTACCAATGGTGTACCATAGGCTTCAGTTTTGGCCCCTCTCCTATCTGGCATATATTTCTCAGACCTTCAGGCCAGCACATCTGGCCAATGGTTAACTAAGTTTGGAGATGATTGTAAATTAGTTGTTGTTATTCAATCTTCAACTGACTCACAGTTGCTCCAGCCATGCTAACAATTGGTGCAATTACAATTGTCTAAAATTAAATGTAAAAAAATGTAAACTAAACTGTTTCATTTACTGCATAGGATATGCACCCATACAATCAGACACTATTGTAAGGGATCTGGGTATTCCTGTTGACAATTCCTTATCATTTGACCATCATGGCTCTACAATAGTTTAGAAACCCTTGTATAAGGCCTATAAGGGTTTGCTGTACGAGTATTTTAAAGTGAAATTGTCATGCATTTCATACTTTGGTTACAAGAAGGTTGCCTGCAGTGTAGCCCTGGGCATTATCATTGCCAGAGACCAGTGTCAACAGTAAGCCACTGTAAACATAAAATGTTAATGTAAACAGCACTGAATGTGGTACCTTGCACATTCCAAATCATTACAGGAAGAAGCATACAAGTATTATAATCCTTTCTGCCTTTCCAGTAAATCAGAGGGTACTGATGAAGATATCACAGTAAAATCCACTCATAACTGCATCTTGTCAGTCATTTTATGCTGTGTGAGTTATAAACCGTTTCCATTATTTCCTGCTTTCCCTTGACTTTCTTGTAAATAGGAAGCTCAGTGAATTTTATAGGATCATAGGAGATTGCTAAGTTAATAGCTTAAGAGCCCTTACAAACCTAGCCAAAATAATCCAATTTAACCCAACATATGCTTCAAGAAGCAAGAGGATGGCACAGGCTTGCACCTATGCATTGAGTGTTTTACAAATTGCTCTACCCCAGGTGTGAATTTGTGAGTCCCCATCCATTGATCCAAACTGCGTTTGAAGAAGGTGAGGGAAGAACTGTACTTAATGTGAATAGGAAGCTTGTACCAAAGAAGGGGCCATCTCTGAGACACATATCTGGCTCTTCAGCATGTTTTGTTTTGAGTCACTGGCTATGTTTAGATTCCCAGATCAGTTGAACCTTGTGCCATTTGCCTTGTGGATGTGTAGCAGCTCCATCAGGGCTGGATTTGTGAGTGCCTTGAAGGTCAGGCACAGGTCACCCCTTAATACGCACTAGAAGACAGAATAAAGGGATAGGGCTTTTAGTCTATCCTCAATGAACGTGTTGTTAACACCCTGTATTTACTTTGTCAGGAACCTTTGAGGTCATTCCAGCTGTTGTAAGTGCCTAGTCAAGTACATGCCAAAAGGTTCATTGTACTCAGTTATTGGTCTAATGAGGGCTCTGTGCAGTGGAACTATAACTTCCTTGAAACTGGATGCCAAACCCTTACTTATAAGCTGTACCACATAGAATTATTTCCTCACCACTGTAGACATATGGCAGTCAAAGTTCAGGCAACTCTATACCTAGATTTCTCAGCTCTGGTTCTACTGTTAGGGGGGTGCTATTAATGTTCTAATTTGCTGGGGTATTTGATTTCCCAAAGGGTATGATAATGCATTTGTTTTTGCATTTAGTTTTAGGCCATGGCTCTGGCATGAGTCATTTGTCTGATTTAGATGCTCCTGAAAGATCTCTACATCACTGGAAGATTTAGTGATTGCCCCCAGTTTGCAGTCCTTAGCAAACTTTGTTATCCAGAGACCTTCCAAATTAGCCTTGACTTCAGTGAAGTATATTCCAAACAAGAGTGGTCCCAGCACTGAGCCCTGTGGTGCATCATTAGTAAATGGACTTTTGCTGGATCTGGATTCACCCACTTTAACCACATGGGTCCTTTCTATGTGCCAACTGGCTATCCAACCAGTGATGTTGGGATTTATGCCCTGTTTTGTGAGTTCACTTATAATACCTGAGTGGGGAATTGTATCAAATGCCTTGGTCAGGTCAAAGTATGTGGTATGCATTGTTTTACCCTCATCCATGGCTTTAGTGACTTTCTCAAAGAAGTCCACCAAATTTAATAGACATGACCTGACCTTGACATAGCCAAATTAGATTGGGCCCAGTGTTTGGAGGTTTTCTATGTCATTATTTATCAGGTTCATGAATTTTCTTTTCATGGCCTTCTATGTAATATTAGCCAAAATTATGTGTCTGTAATTTCTTGGGTCAGTTGATGGTCCTCCTTTATGCAGAGGGATAACTGTTGCTGTACTCCACTCTGTCAGGATAAAGCCGGTCCAGAGGCTGTGGTTAAATAGAGATCCTAATGGGTCTGATTTGCACTGATTCAAGTTGTCTAAGAAGCAACCTGGTATGTCACCAGTCCCCACTGAATCTATGTGTTTACCTTTAGAGAGCGCAATGGCAACCTGTTCTCTGGATATATTTAGCGGGGAGTGGTGGAGAGTATTTCCTGTGGGAAAATTGGAGTGATGAAGAGGTGAAATATGGGCTAAATTTATCATCCAGCAGATTTGCTATATCTTCTGGATGAGTATAGCTGATGCCATCTACAGCTAATTCCACACATTGTTTGGTGTTGCCCTTAAGACTGAGCATATAAATGAAAAATTCCTTCTGGCTATTCTTGGCTTTGTAGTCTATTTTTGTCTCAAAGTCTGCTTTCAGAGACTTGACTAGTTCCCTGATTTGCTTGTTTAGTCTAATGAGGGACTTTTAGCTCTGTTGTGCATATTCCCTCTTACTTCTCGACAGGATTTTCTTTCTTGTGCCAGGGTCCACCAAGGTGGCTTGTTTTTGAGGTTTGACTGGGCTTATTTCAGTCTAGTTCTGCCATTTCTGTGCAGTTGTCTATATGGTCAAACAAGACTTTTGTGTATGCCTCTGCATAGGCTTCTAGGTTTTCTGGGTTTGGGGAAGCTTGAAAACTAGATATGCCATTTTGCCTTAGAAAAGTTATTAAAGTATTTGGGGTTAGGTGGGGCTGTCTAATTTTACCTTTATTTCAAGAGAAACTGCTTTGTGATTTGAGCTTACCAGTGAGGACATCACCCTTGGGGAGTGCAGCACTTTTCCATATTTGTGAGTACCAGATCTAGGATATTTGTACCCCTAGTGGGAGTGCAGACTAGCTGCTCCAGGGCATTTGAGTTTACAAAGTCAAGAAATCTTTGGGCCTACATATCAGTGGTTGTATACCTCCCAGTTAAGGGAGGGGTAATTAAAATCACCCATGAGTATGGTATTGGGCTGGATGGTGAGTGATTCTAGTAATTCAGGTATAATGCATGTGATTCCTTGTTCATGGTGGGGGATCTGTAGCTAGCAAGAATGTGGTAATGGAATTTTCCTATAGTTGGACATGGAGTAGCTTGAGCATGTTATATTGTTTCACCAGCCTTGAGGTGTGCTTATCCTTTATGTAGACAGATACATCTCCTTCTTTTGCTCTTTCATGTTCAGTTGGCGGACAGAATGTATGAAAGATATTATAGCCATGTACTGCCAGAGTGATTTCCATGGCTTTGAAACATGTCTCAGTAACTGCACAGACATCAGCATTCTCCAGGGTGAGGAGAGCTTCTACATAGTGCAGTTTTTTGTTTAGACTCCTAGCATTGAGCAGTAACACCTTCAACTTGTTCTTAGTAGCTGTTGCTGTGTTGGAATGTTTGTCTGTTTGGCAATGCCCATAAAGGTGCTATAGGAGTACATAATGTTTTGGCCAATACCTAAAAGCCTATGGGTGACAGTTGAATACTATCCCTGGCAAAGAACCATGGCCTGTCAATTATGTCCTCCTAGGCTGGCAAATACTGGATCCCTTTAGAATGGCACCAAGTAGCTAAGCCAATTGTTAAAGTTGATAGTTTTCTGTTGGTATTGTGCCATCATCCCTGGAGAAGGTAGAATGCTGCTCAGTGCTATGCTCATAGTCGTCTGTGACACATATTCTGAGAGCTCAATTATGTCACTTTTCATATATTCCAAGGAGGTATATCTCAGGTCATTAATGCCTACATGGACTATGACTGAGTCATATTCGTACTTGGGGGTAAGTGACCTGAGTGCTTGTGTGATCTGGCAGATCGTGACCCCTGACAGACAAATAACTGTAACCTTCTCATTGTGGAATGTTTCACCACATGGGCTTGGTTGTTGAGATACAATCAGATATGGCTTTATGTGTTGTGATGGGAAATGTCTTGTTTGTATGCATGCAGAGATTCTGAGGACTGCATCTGCGAAGGATTTGAGGTATGGGTAAGTTACATGTGAGCACCTCTGCATATGTAGGTCTGTATGTCTGGTCCTTTGCAGGTGCAGTGAGTGGTTTGTGTGACTTGCTGACAATCTGTTTGCTGCTTTTTGTGTCTGGATGTGAGAGTAGCCTACAGTATCAAAGTGTAACTACATCACTCACATAATGTATTTGTCTGAGAATTAAGTGGTTGTCAGTGTGCATAAGGCAATTGCTGTATTGCCTCAGGATGCTCACATTCACAAAGCTAGATGAAAAGATAGCAGAAAAGTGCCTATGTATGGCTCCAGGTCCTAATGTGTACTTTGCAAGGGATAGGAGTAGAGGGTGTTGGTAACCAGGTGAGGGATTGGTGCTTACTTGATGTAATCTGCAGCTAACCTATCCAGTGATGCTGCCCAGTGCCCAAACCAGATGCTGCTTGAGCAACGATAGTCCTGGGTGCTGTAATATGTAGACTTAAATAGTCATAACTAAATGCATAAATGCTGCTCACTGCGCAAACTGGTTGCCATTTGAGTACAGCAGGACTGAGGTAAAGTTCTGAGGTAGTTTGTATAGCGAAATTTCAAATTCAGGTGATTGCATATGTACAAGACACCACTAAATGCCCTAGTGATCGTGTATAAACAAGGCACCACTAATCACTGCTGCATGAAGAGAAGCTTCATGCAAACATGAGGCTTATATGCAGGTAGAATAAAGCAAGCTTTACGTTAATTATGCCCTCAGGCCAATCGGGTAAGCAGACAGTAAGCTTCTCACCAGCAATTTCAAGCTCAGACAGGTGAAATCAGCCCTATTCTGCCACAAGAGTATAGACTTTGACCCTCTTAATATAAAATACCTGGTTTGGAGCCCAAGTGTTAAGAAATCACAAATAGATGCCTGAACTAACTAAACAATTATTAGATACAGTGTATTTAAATACAGAATAGCAGCTCATTCAGTAGTTTGAAAATGCAACTTTAAACTTTAAAAAGTGCAGAAAAACAATAAATACCACAGAAATCTTACACAATATAATAAAAACAAAAAATACAGATGCAAAATGATATTTTATTTCACTTGTCTTGCCATGGATGGCGTCCGATGTTAGCAAAATCTCGCAAGTCCCTGTCATCATCGGCAAGTGATGAGCAGACCTAGATAAATGAGTCAATACTTGCTCAAACTTGAGGCTTATATACAAGTAGAAGAAAAATCTCATTTTACACTAACCATGCCCTAAGACCAATCAGGTAAGTATACAATAAGCTTTTTCCCAGCAATTGCCAGCACAGATAAGTGAAATCAGTCCTCTCCTGCAATGCGAGTTCAGACTTTGATGCTCTTAATTTAAAATTAATGGTTTGGAGCCCAAGTGTTAAGGAACCACAACAGATGCCTGAACTAATTAAAACATCATTTCATACAGTATATCTAAATGCAGAACAGTAGCCCTTACATCAGTTAGAAAATGCAACTTTAAACTTTAAAGGAGTGCAGAAAAACAATAAATATCACAGAAACCTTACACAGTATGTTTCAAACAAGCAATGCAAGTACAAAATCATATTTAATTTCATTTGTCTTGCCAAGGATTGCTTTGGATGTTGGCAACATCTTTCAAAGTCTCTGGCATCATCACCAAACAATGAGCATCTCTGGGTAAATGATGGACTGTAAAAGACTGGAATAAGTTTGGCCATGTTAAAGAAGTGCTTATACAAATGAAGCTTAGTCATGGTTAACACTATGAATACACTGCTGAGCACATCTCTAAGTGCTAGGATAAGTGCATCTCCATTTGTGGATGAGCTGCACTTTGCTCATGCCTACGTGTAAAGCACTGTGTGAGCCTTGATTTCACAGAGCAATGCTTGTGGTTATGATATACATTTATACATTCCTATGCCATTCTCTATCCAGCCCACATCTGTGCAGATTGTAAAGAGCTAGGCAGAGTGATGTTTAGCATTGCCACCTATCAGGTAATTTTCTGGACTACCTGGAAATCAGAATGTTGGTCACATAGTCTGAAAAGCACTGCACAAAGTCTGGTGTTCTGTTTGTCTGCAAAACCAGAATGCCAGAATTTGTAAAAAAGCAGAATAACATTTCAATTGAAAAGCATCGCTAATGATACATTAAAAACTGGGACTTGCTATAAAAGGGGGAAAAAAGCAAAGGGAGGCATTCCACCTTCTGATGATGTCTGCATTTACATCATAAAATGGGTGGAAGAGTGGGTAGGGAGGTCTGGGAAATGGATGGAGAGAGGCAGGGTTGCAGGAAGTGCAAGAAGGTGTGACTTTGATCCGGTTTTCGCCACACAGAAAGGTGACAACCCTAGTGATGTTTCACCCTAGTTGGTGGGATTCACACCTTAGAAGTCTCAACTTTATAAATCTAAATCTCATTCTGAACATTGACCCTAAAGTAATGGCATTCATTAAAGTCCAGGATCATATCCCAAAGAGGTCTCTGAAAAAAATATAATTCTCCACTACCTGCTTCAAGAGTCATACTTGCAAAAGTTGGACAGGTCTCCTCTGTAGGACCAGGAAAAAAATTGATGTGTGACAGGAGATTGGGAATCACCTGACTGTTGATGGTGATCCCCAATTCAGGGGAGAAGTAGGCAGAGGTACAATGACCTGCAGAGGCAAAGGAGGGACCATATGGTCAGATGACTTTAGGAGGTACAGGACTGAAAGGGGTTCCTATCAGTTAGTCGAAACTTCAGCAGTTCGAACACCATATGTTCGAACTGTGAAATTCGAAAACTGCTTATCGCGAAGTCGTGGAACACCAAATTCTTTCCCTGGGAAAGAATTTGGTGGGCCGTTTCTGTGGCTTTGTGATTTTCAGCACTGTGGTGGAAAGTCACGGGTCAGGTTCAGGTAAGTGTGTGATTGTGTGGCCGTTAGGGTTAGGACGTGGGTTAGGTGAGTTAGGGTTAGGGCGCAGGTGAGGTGCGTGTGCGATAGTGACAGACTTTAGGGTTAGGGTGGGATAGGTGAGTTAGGGTTAGGGCGCGGGTCAGGTGAGTGTGCAATAGTGACGGACCTTACGGTTAGGGCTTGGATTAAGGTAAGTGGATAGATAGTAGTGTACGTACAGTTTAGTGTAGGGTTAGATGTAGGATTTTAAGTGTATGTGTGTGGATTGCTGGGATTTTTTGGTGTGTTATGTTGTGTGTTTGTTTCTTGGAACAGCGATTCTTTTCCCTGGGAAAAAAATCACTGTTCTAAGCCTTCAGTGATTTTGCACTTCGAGGTTAGAAGATCGAACATATGGTGTTCGAACTTCTGCCATTTCGACGAAGTGATATAGACCCGACTGAAAGGCAGAGATCTTAAGTAAGTATTCCATTCCTTATACAGCATATATATATATATCTTTCCAGTTTTATGTATATATATATATATATATATATATATATATATATATCTTTCCAGTTTTTTATTTATATATATATATATATAGACACACATACTGATAGACAGATATGTGTGACTGTGTATGTATATATATATATATATATATATATATATATATATATATATATATATATATATATACACATATACATATATCAAATATGCTATATAATCTGTTTTTCCCCTCATTGCAATATTCAGAAGTATTATTGTTCTGGATGAATTACCTGCTCAGTATTCTAATGATAATAATCAATTCTTTCAAATGTACTTAATCTGCTAGCTGCTAATTGTTGAAAAGGTGTAGGTTCTGAGTCCAGTCCGTATATCCCAGTAAACAAAGACAATAAATAAATAAATCACACACACACACACACACACACACACACACACACACACACACACACACACACACACACACACACACACACACACACATAAATGTGTCAACAAAACGTGCAGGGTCATATATTTTACTAAACTTTGGTAGGGCTGCCATATTGCATTCATACTTGAATAATTTTTTGGTTAAATTAACATTTGCAATAATTTTTTGGTTAAATTAACATTTGCTGTATTTGTTCTACACTTCAGTTCAACTGAACTATTGTATTCTACTGATGCTATTAATTGTGCAACACTGGCATGGTCATAACTCAAGTTTGCTGATAGTAGTGGCAATGCTGAACACATATATTAGGAAACAAACATTAATGACAATAATTTGTTGCAGCTTAGACTGGTAACTAGCACCAGTACTTCAGGGAAACAGACTATATCACAGGAATCACACGTGATGCTGACTCTCTCCTCAGTGGTATGAGACAATCACATATTCTCCACCCCATACGTTGAAACATGGCATCAACAAACTGATGCAGCATTCTCAAGACAGATGCCTGAGATAAACACACCATGCCTTCAATAGAGCTCTAAAAGGTTCTTGTGGCTAATATGTGTAAAGCATAGCTACCTTACTCCACTGAGATAGGTGCTCCACAATTCCCACATGGCTCCAGACAAGGCTAATACACATCCACAATTTCTTGGATGATGTTCCTGTCTACACAATACCACTCCACAATGTCGGTGGAGTCCAGGAAGTGTTAACAGTGATCAGATGACCCTGCACTTCAGATGGTGACACTAAGCACCATCGGGCAAAGCAGTGTCAATAGGGGCCTCTTGCAGATACAAATCTACTAATGGCAACCCCTAACTTTATTTTGTGATTCCCTCAGTCTGAACATAAACATTCATCTAATTTCAAATATACAGCGAGTGCAGACACTTTGTGCAGCATTTATACATTTATGAATCACTCCGGCATCTTGTATTTCCTCATTTGATTACAGTGAGATACTCATTGTAATAATATTGCTCATTACCACATCATTATAAAACCATTAGCATATACCACACCCAACCATGCTGCTCAGCCTGCCAGCTTTATTTGTCTATGTTTATGAATCACACACACCCTGCAAGAGGCCACTCACCATGCAAATTAACTTAGCATCATGCAGGAATGTCTTCTAAACCTGGCCCAAAGAAATAATAGATACTTATATAGCATAAACATAAAATGGGATTGTATCATTTCATATCAAATTTCAGCTTGTCAAGCTGCCATACTTACAGGACCCCTAAGTCGTCAGTACATATACTCATTGAGATTTATGTGACTTTGTTATAATAACCGGTCAAGTTGGAAGTATTGAAGCATGTCAGTGATGGTTAATTTGGACATACCTGACCCCCAAGCAGTACTTGTCAGTATTTATTGTTACACTGATTAATTGAGATTGCTTATGGCATTTCATTAAAGAAATGAATAGTTATTCAGTAATATTACAGAAAATGCAGTAATTCCAATGAAAGCACTTCTGAACTTCAAACAGTACTTGGCAGTATATTCTCACTGCATTACTACTTGTGAGATAAGTATAATATCTCTCTCTCCCACTCTCTCTCTCTTTCTCTGTGTCTGTCTGCCTCTTTCACTTTTTTTTCTTTCCCTTTTATGCTTTGTTTTCTACAGGTCCAGAAGAGCCCAGTTGTAAGTCTCCCAGGTGCTGAAAAGATCAATAGCTCTCCCTTTCCTCCTGGGGAATGCTTCACAGGGTGGGGGCATTAGCTCTATCCATGAGGGTCCCCAGTGACATAGCAGCCTGGTAAACCAAGACCATGGGCTTTAGGACCTGGAAGAGGCTGCAGTTGAGAAAGCCTTGGAGAGGTATTGGGATGCATATCAATCTCTCCTCCAGTGGGCACAAAACTCATTGACCTCATCAGCTCCAACCACTGAGCCGCCACCACTGGCCTTGATCCTCAAAGCAATGGTATCATCCTGGCTAGGTTCATCAGTGGGGGAAGGGGGAGGTTGAGGGCCTCCTGACCAGAGTGAATATTGCCTCTCAGCCTTCCTCACCCTCCCTTTTTGCCTTATCTGTCATCTGTGTGTGTTAAAAATCTTTAACTCTTCCCCAACTCGCTGTCCTACACACTCTGCCCTTCTTCCTTTCCCAAGTTCCCTCACTAAAAAATGAATAAAAATGGTGGTCTTTCCAGAGTAAAAGCATATTAACCATTCATTCCCACCTTTTCCTGCACAACCCTCTTAATGTGTTCCTTTTCTGTTTCCCTTGTCTGGTCTTGCCCATATTTTCAGTTGTTTTATGTCTACCCTCTTCCCAATCTTATAAATCTCATGGCAAGGTGCCCATATAAGGATGCCCTCAGAGTGAATAACACATTTTGAAACAGTCTAGATAAGCTGCAGACCAGCAGCATGCCACCCAGCCCAGCCCAGGATCTAATGGAAAATCTCAAGAAATCCACACTAGTTTGTGTCTTCTCCCTGTTGTTAAAATATACAGCAGTATTCAAGACTTTGCGCACATCTGAATTTTTCTGCATATAATTATACTAATTTATTATTAGTTTACACCAGTTACAATATGTGAGGTGATGTGGTCATTGACAAATATGGAAACTCCAGCGCAGTTTCCATTAAGTCTGAATGTGTGGTAGGCACAAAACCCAAATATGAGGAAGTACTCTCTTTAAACTCTCAGAAACTATACTAAATTTTCAAAAGCAACATTTTTTTATGTTTTCAAGTTGTAGGAAAGTCTCTATGTGGTTCTGATGATCTCCGAACTGTCTAGCAAGTTAGGTATAAGCTTTACTGACTTCTACAATAAATTCTAACTGAGAATCTTATTACTCTTTTAAATGTAGCTGGCAGTTAGTTTGGTAACCATATGTCTATGCAACTAATAAATAAAAAAAATCTAATGAAAAACGAATTATGTTTTTCAAGTAATTCATTTTATTTTTGATTTGTGTGATACTCTTAGTTTATTATTTTGCTCTTGTCAAAGTGGCGCCCCTATATTGACTATCTACTTCTCTTCTATGGAACTCACTCAGCGTATCCTGACATTGCATTCATGACAATCTCTGCTCTTTGAAGTTGCTTTATTTCTCCATATTAGTTCCAGCAGTATTGTTTTACCTAATTATTTTATTATCAGCATTGGTATTTTGCAATGGACATTTTAGTAGAAGGTGTGTAATGATTCTTCAAGAGTACCGTTTCATTAAGATGTAACATTATACTAGCATCAGGTTATGTTACTTTATGTTATGCTTTGTACAGCAATGCAGTAACACCTCTTTAAACTCCCTACATACCCTGCATACCACTATGAATTCCTCACTTAGGGGGTTAAAGAAACATTACTCCACTAACAGAATAGCACAACTAGAAACTAACACAGATACAGTAGCAATATATGCGTCATGCAAAAGCTATTGCCTTAATATTATGTTTGTGTTAGCAAAATATTTATGATGTTAAAGATATTGACTTACTTTTTTGTTGACATAATTAATAAGGTAAAACTAAAGGGGTAGGAGTATAACAGAAGGCTGTTTTTTAGAAAAGCTTTAAATGGTTTGCAGAGCAGTAAGTTCCAGAACAGAGGAAATGAGTGATGGAATGTTTTAAGATGGAAAATACGTCTTACATTGTGCATTTTTGCATTTGAGATTATACATTTATTCAGTGGATCTTAGAAGAATAACAGTTAGCATAAATGTAAGCATTTTTTCAGGGTATTATCCTGTGATGATGGCAATGCGAGGATATATCTCTTTAAAAGGTAAAGTAATCAAGAAAATGAAAGTGAAGCTAGGAAAGTGCAAACAAACCGTTACTGAAGACAGAGAGGTTAGAGGTAACATTGTCCATAGGCTGGAAAGGGTAGTAAAGACCCCAGGATTGGATTTAGTCATGGTGAGGAAGATACAGATGCCCTGTATGGGCAAGTGCTAACAGATATGTTTTTATATGGCTGGGGAAAGCATTATTCTATCAGTACTATAAAAGTATGCTTTTAAATATTAAGTTTCAAGACATTTAATAATACAAAATTAATTGTGGAGAATTTCATATATGAGTGTAATAAAACTATACCAAATAAAAATGTGAAATTACAAATGGCTCCTTCAGACTGTGAGGGCACACACTGTAGCTTGCTCATCTTATGCATAAATCTGACCCTGGAAAACCCAAAGACACAACTAAGGTTTTGTTTCAATTTCCATATGTTCAGGTTGACCAATCAGAACATTATCCTCTTCATTAATAGGAATGCTTGATGGAGCAGAGAGCAGGTAATAGCAACAATACATATTTATTAACCAGGTAGGCCCACTGGGCACACAGTCCTTTTTTCAGGGACAACCCATGAGTAATGTCGGATTAAATAACTTGCTCAAGGTCACACAGTAGATAAATGCGGGCTGATGGAATCAAACCCTGTACCACAGGAACTACAGCTCACTGCCTTAAGCCCATGGATCAAATGCCAGGTATAACTTGCATATTGTATCAGCTGTTATCAGATTCCATCATTTAAGCTCTTATTAAGAAGTATAGCTAACATATATTTATGGGAAATTTAGTAACATTTGTGTGCTGTTTACATGTTAGGCATGTACGGCTGTGCTAAAGGAATTAAGAATAGATGTGCACCAGTGAATTGATAGGAGATGGGTTTGAAATGCCTATTGGTGATTAAAAGTAGCATTTCAGACACTGATAATAACAGTCTTCTTACAATCTATTAGCAGCCAATGAGTTACCTTCATCAAGGTGTGAATTACTATTGTTAACAAAAAATTAAATATGTAGAACCTTCCTGTTTGTTTAATTTCTGTTGCTGGTGAAGCAATCATATGCTACAGTACAGGATTCTGATGTATGAAGAGTTTTACTGAAAATGCTGAGGTAAAGCACATAAAGGTCAAAGTTTAACAGTAGAGTACACATTATAGCTATGAAAATATAACCAGACTTCTGTCCAAAAGGAGCTAGCTAATGTGAAATAAATGGTACTACATAGAGTTATCACTCTGTTAAGAGAATTTCACCCTGCAAATACTGTAAACATTGTACATATTTCTACAACGCTTGAAATATTCTGAGTATTTTTGTATCTTGCTACCTCTTTTCTATGCATGTTTAATTTTGATATGCATGTTTGTTGTCATATGATGTATTTTCACTTTTAGTATCAATTTTGTTATTTTGTTATGCACTTTGTTGCTCTGGAGCCAGCCTCATGACCAAAAAGAGTTGTGACCAGTCCATTTACCCTGTTACCAAATTTCAGATAAGTAAATAAATAAGTAAAATATAAAAATGAACTATGTAAGGTAGTACCCCGTCAGTCAATTGTTTTAAATTTGGTAACTGTGGAAGTACTGATGACTATGAATTATTTTTCATGCATGTGTTTCTAAATTATTTTGTAAACAAATATTCCAAGATGCTATGAATATAATTTTACCCAAATCTGTAGATATTTCTGCTTTTGTTGTTCTAGGGATCCCTGTAATGTGAGTTAAGTTAAAAAAAACACTGTTCAAATAGGATGTGCCTGTCAGTTTTTTAAACTTCTTTTTATTAAAATTTTAATCCATTCATCCACATTACAATAAAAATCTAAAAGACATAATACCAAGTCTTAGAGTAATCACAGTATGTATGTAAATAAAAGTTAAAGTACCAGACAAACTAACTTGCACACAAAGTGCATAGCCTTAAAAAGTCTATGAATATAATTAACATCAAACCAATTTATGTGCCTGTCAGTTCTGAGTCCACATTCAGGCATTTTGTATTACTGCATTCTGTAGAATCAGTAATTTGAATATAATGCCACTGAATGGACTTAACATTGCAAATTGCTGAAACACTATAGACAGCTAAATTTAATGGTGTACAGAATTTCATAACTGTAGACATAAGTGCTCCCCTACCCACTATCTCTTTATTCCATCTGTAATGCATACATGGGTCCAAGTATACAGGGTTCAATGTCACAACAGTGAACTGAATTAAATGGATCCTTTTACACATGTATAACTGAACTATGAGAAATGCACCTTGGTAAATTCTCCAGCTCAAACATACTACAGCTTGTGCTTACACTGTCTTCTTTCTCCCTTCACACTAGATCATGTGGACCTCCTGCCTTACCAATTCATTATTTACTTATGAACTTGTGAAGTCTTTTTCTACATTTCTGCATTTTATAGTATAGTGTTTTTCTAGTTATCCCCTCAGTCAACATCTGCTTTTTATTATCTTAAAGTTCCCTTTCAAATGTCAATCACTGCTACATTATGTCATTATTGTGAAATGGTTCTTCCATCCTCCTCATTCTAAAACACTCAGATGGCCTGCTGGCTAGAAATTCTTATCCAAAACATTAAGTATTGCTACAAAGATTACTGTAAGATATTTTGCTGCTGTGGCTTGCTAGATGGCTCAATTCTTGCATTACACTGACAATTTTAAAAGGTTTATATTTGTGCATTTATCTTATTTGGTATGATGGTTGTACTGATTTGGTCATTTTGCAGTAATGCCTATATTTTTCTGCAGTTATGCAGATACTAAAGCATTTATGTACTCCCATGCTTAGTAGCTACTACGGATGTGAGCACTTTTTTTTTACAGACTATGAGTTTGTACTAGCATTGAGAGTGATGCTGTAATTCATGCCTGAGCAATGTGATATGCATGCAGGCACACTCTGAATGCAATTGCTACCAGTGGTGTGCGAATGGCCTTCTATTGCACTAGCTGCTTAGTGGTTTTACAGAGACTTGGCACATTTGCACTGATCCCCTGTAAAATCTTGGACATCAAGACTATATGGAACCAAAAAGCCAAACAAAAATGCACAAAATATTAAAAGCAAGAAATCTTCCACAGTAAACATTTTTGAAGGGGGACAAGCCCCTGTGCACTTCCCTATGTGGAAGAGAAGCCCCCCATGTACTCTGAATGTATATATACCAATTCCATAGTTGTACAAGCATAAAGAAGGGAAAAAAAATCTCGAAAAACAACTGAATCATTGCTGGCATACACTTTGAAATCACACCAGAAATAATTTCCTATGGAAAACAAAGCTCAGTGTTCGGTTCCATGGCATCTTGTGATTTGGACACGTGACACTCGGGCAACTTCATCTCTGCCAGCCACTTGCAGATATACCCATTTGCAAAGTGTTACTTGTCATATTTGTGCATCATAAGCAAAAGGCATATTGTGCCTGCATATGCCATCTGCAGCTTATACTGTGTTTTGAGGACATCTCTGGATCTAGCTACATTGATATGTTACAAATACTTCTCAAACTGTACATGTGACTTTTCAGAACTATACATTGCATCTGAATGGCATGTAATCTCCTGAGAGAGAGTGGGAGGGATAAACAAAGATGGGGGATATACCAAAAGTTAAAACACAATTCCAAAAACCTAGCTACACCCTGTATACTCTGGTGACACCTGCTTTAGGAAGGTACAGGTGTGTCTGTGTTTGTGTGTGTGTGTGTGTGTGTGTGTGTGTGTGTGTGTGTGTGTGTGTGTGTGTGTGTGTGTGTGCGTGTGTGCGCGCGTGTGCGCGTGTGCTTTTGTGCGTGTGTGCGTGTGTGTGTGTGCGTGTGTGTATGTGTGCGTGCCTGTGTGCGTATTTATATCTATATTGATATATAGACATATAGAGAGAGATACACACACACACACACACACACACATATACACACACACACACACACACACACACACACAAACACACACACACACACAAGTTTAAAGTGTACTTTATGGTAGTAGTTTATTTGAAGTTTTAATTTTGGAATCAATTTTGAAAATCTTTTCAAGAAACCTGTTATGGATAAACATATTAATATGCTGTATTTCAACCATCAAGCATAGTTTTCTAAAGCCTAAAACTTTTGTTTAAGCCATCAAGGTATTATTAAATAGTTTACTAAAACCTTCACTTCACATATCACGTTGCTGTTATTTTTTTTTAACTGGATGTGGAGGAGCATTTCTTTTTACATCATGTACTGCAGATATTCTTGTTTTGTAACACATAATATGGTTTCAAATAAACTCCACCGGCAGCGATGAATATCCACAGACAAAAGATTAATTTTTAAGCACTTTCATTCTTTAATTTCATTAGAACTTCATCAGAAAAAATCTAAACTGAATCAAAACATTTAAATAACCCTCCAAAAAGATCAAATGATTCAATCAGACCAATAGAAACTTGCAATAGCTTACATCACACTTAAACCAAATTAAAAGAACATACGCTAAATATTAGTATACAAAGACTATCAACTAATAAATTGAATTTAAATGTTAATTTAATATTCAGGTATACTTGCGCTGCAGCAAACAACATTTAATGTTCTGCTGTGGTGACCCTTAACCCAGAAAAGCCGAAAGAAGAACAACATTAATAGATTCATTAAGGCCAGGCTTTGATCAGCACCAAGTCTGATCTGTCAGGTTGTTTCTTTGCATTCAAGCATAGTTTTAAAGTCACCAATGAACTCAGTACTGTTAACTGAAACCAATACTGCAAAAGTAAAATGTTTAAAGTTTGTACAAGACACAGCAAGCGTGGCCAAAGCATTAGAAAAGTCTTTCTTTTTAATGGCCAAGCAATGCTCATAAATTCTTCTGTTGAGTGCTCTAATAGTTTTGCCTATATGAAAACTCTGACATGAATTACAGTTAACAGTGTACAAAACACAGTTGGAGCGATAGTCAGATCTTTCTTTGCCCCAAAATAAATATCCACAAGACTTAAACTCGAAGGAAGATGAATTAACAATGTATCTACATTGTTTATAAAGCCCACAACTGTAAATGCAGTATGCTGAACTAGTTTCCTTTATTGTAGAGGTGGCTGTACTTCTTTCCAACATGGATTTAAGACATTGGGATTTTTTAAAGGTGAAAACAGGCTTAGTTCCAATAATGTTGACCAAATTTGCATTGCCCATAAGCACCTTCCAGTTGTCAATAATGCAGTCCTTAATAATACACATGTTGTTACAAATAGGTTAAGGAAAAGTTGATACAAAATTCTTACTGCTCTCTAAATTCACTTCCAGAGGAGTAGGTCCACCAAATTCAGAGGAAAAATTTTTTTCTCAAAATGGGACAAGCTTTTGTATTTTTTAGTAAAAGGATCTCTTCCTCTATTTTTTTGAACCAATGCACACCATAACCTCTATCAATACAAAAAACTGCCCAACTTGGATAATTCACTCAGAAAAACACCTTGTTCAGAGATAAGCCTGTTCAAACACGTGAGTTGCCCTTTAACAGCACCACATTTCATATGCATAGGATGCAAGCTGTCTCTAATACTGATTAATGAATGTAGACTTCCTAAAAATTTGGCTAACAAATACCTCATTAGTTTAATCAAAAGTTAAGTGAATATTCAAAAAAGTTAACACTGCTACCAAAGCCGCCAATGTTACGCCTCAAAAAGTTAGTACTTTCATTCAAGTCATTTACAAAGGAGGCAAACTCTTCATAGCCACCCCCACAAAATAGAAAGTTCATCTACGTAACATCTATAGAACAAGATCTTATCTGAATTAGGGTGCTGAACAACACATTTTTGTTCCCACATCACCATGAATAAATTAGCAAACACAGGGACCACTCTAGCCCCCATGGCAACACCAGAGATTTGCTTGAATAATCTCCCATCAAAATTAAAAAACATTGTTGTCATACCTCTCAACCATACCGAATTTCTTGGCTTTTACCGTTTTTTGAGGTCCAAATAATGGGGTACCACGATTCTGGAGTGGCACCCCTTAATTTCTGATTTTCCCAGCTCTTTTTTTAAAATTTTCGTCTGATGTCATCACATGTACGATGACATCAGCTTTGTATAGCCTGCCAGCCTGTCAGAATTGAGATTGGGAGCAACATGTGAGCATTTCCGGCTGGGACATTAAATTTGCGATGGAAATACAAGCTGGCTGGTCTAATCACTGCAGGGAAATACAAGCAGGGGAATCTTTATTTGCATTGCGATGGAATAGATATTTGCATTGCCAAGCAGGGGAATCGTTATTTGCATTGTGATGGAAGGAATGGAAATACAACCAGGGGAATCGTTATTTGCTGGAACATACGTGTTGTGGAAATACAAGCTGCTGGACCAAGGGAATCGTTATTTGCAAAGGAAATACAAATAGTAGTAGTAAGTTTTGCAATGGAAATACAAGGATGTGTGTGTGTGTGTGTGTGTGTGTGTGTGTGTGTGTGTGTGTGTGTGTGTGTGTGTGTGCGCGCGCATGTGTGTGTGTTGTGATTCTGCAAGCAGGTTAGCACTCAAGTCAAGCACTGTTTTTATGCAGGTAAAGAAGGAGTGAGAGTGGCAGCAGCTTGCTTCTTTTACTTAACAGCCAGTTTTAACGGCAGGAGGAGTGTGCTATGTGTGCTACATTATGTACTGCTACTTAACGGCTGCAGGCAGGGTTATGTTTGTCAGCTTAATGGCATGATTGTGCTACATTTGTACTGTTACTTAACAGCTGCTGCAGGCAGGGCTATGTTTTTTTTTTTTTACTTTAACAGTACTGTAACTTTAAGAGCCGTTTGCTAGCTTCTTTTACTTAATGGCTGAGGGCCATTACTTAATTGCAGGAGGAGTTAATGATTGCAGGCAGGATTATGTTAGACTGATATTCTTCTTAGTATGATTCAGTTTTGACTCTGCCAAATAGTCCTAGCTTTTCTTTCATTTTAATCCAGTTACACATCTTGTATGTGCATGTGCTATATTTATGGCAGCCAGAAAGCTGGAATATTTTTTTTTTCTGTGCAGTGTGCTCCAGTAATAGGTTTCATAGGTAAGCTTGTGGAATTCAGCCATCCTGGAGCTTATCTTCAGTAACAGTTTATAACAGAGTAGTTCCATATTAATATCAGGGCTGATTTTTTGAAAATAGCTGCTTTAGTCTTATTTGCAATGTTTTGGAAGTTTATTCTAAAGGTTTATGCCAAATTAATTTGTGAATTTATCTCAACATCTGTTGTGATTCAGTTATTATTGAAAGAGATCCAGAATTTCTTGAATAATGATGAGATTTATACAGAGTGCTGTTAAGTTAAGCTTGAGCTTTTGTGATCCTTAAGTGCAAATGATACACTCTGGTATATTGCTGGGACCCACAGAAGTAGTAGCTTTAATCTTGGATAATGTAGATTCTGTTTCTGGGATCAGGATGTAATTAAATTGCAACATGCAACATTGATTTTTTGATGTATAGGGTCTAGTCTGTCCATAAAGAAAATACTGAGAGTTTGTTGATGATATTAACCATTTCTATTTTGTTATGGGCTGCAATGTTTTTGTAATGATGTGTAAAAATGAATATAAAATAGCACTGGTAGCAACAAAGAAAATAAATAATGCTTTCATATCTCTGTAGTAAAATATTTTAAGGAATGAAATTAATTTATATTGAAATTACATCTAAGTGAAGACTGGAGGTAAGGATCTACTAGCACACAGGTGTGGATGATCACTGCCTGTGGATACAGTAGGCAGATGGGAGCAATGTGGGTGGCACAGTATGTTTAATTGTATTTTTATCAATATTTTTAAATCTGAACATGCCATTTATCCACTGCTCTAACAGACCACAATCTTAGCTACATATAAGGCTTAGTTTGTGAATTGTATCTGTAGTACTTGAGGTATAATGGTTACAGTAAGTTGTGGACAATCATAACCATCTCAAGATGCAAGGGAACTCTCTCTCTTTTTTTTTTTTTTTTTTTTTAGATAAATGCACCCACATAGAATAAAGAGCTACTCTGGCTTCATGATGCTTTAGAAAGAAGCAATGAGTTAAGTCATAGAACTGCCTTAGTGTTCTTATTTTATGAGGTCTACAATACTGTATGTGTTGAAGTAATCTGAAGTCTGTTCTCAGTCTGAAGATTTTGGTTTAAGGAGAGTAATTTAGCTTTGTCAAAGTTTTTGCTATTTCTTAATATAGTTTAGCCAACACCATGGCATAGAGGGATAATGCTGTGACTGCATCCCTGGTGACCTGAATTCAACTAGCAGCTTGGTCACCTGAGACACTGGCAGGAAAGAATGGGCATGCCCTTTTGGGTATGCACCTGAATGCAGCTTCAAGTCAATAAGTCAATCCCTGGTGGAGGCTGTGGACACTTGGGGTGACTGTAAACACAGAGGGAATAGGCAAGGGAAATTGGCTGAGTCAATACAGATGCTGGATAATATACCACCGTGTCACCATTGCACATCTGCCTCTGGATGTTCAGTAAGAATGTTTGGATGGAAGGGGAAAGAGTTGAGGCATAACAAACAAAATACCCCCAGCAGTGGTCTGGCAGTGTGCCACAGTTGTCCATTCCTCACTATTCCTGCACATGAGTCAGACAGAACCCAAGGAAGACTACAGTAGCTTTAGTAGACCTGGTGAATAGAGAGAGAAACTGGTGGCAACAAACTGTCAACTGCAAGGATCCAAAAAGACCTAATAGTAAAAATAAAACCTTTTATAGTTTAGTGTTGCCTTTTCTTTAACCTATAAATGACTATATTCACCAACTATAGGATGGTGGTCATTAATGCATTTACCCATAGTATCAGTGACTGCAATATTTTCAAGGTTTAAGGCTAGAGACTTTTCATTGTAAGACTGTATTGCTTTGTTTAGCAGATGTCTATTGGTGTTTGTGCAATAAAATGTAAAATAAAAGTTTTAAATGAAATCCAAATAATCCATTGCAGAAGTAAAGTAGTATGCACATTACAGTGTTTGAGGTAAATGGGGCAAAATAGCCAAGTAATGGGACATTGGACTGGCTACAGGGGTACTCTGCGGCCATATTTTGGTTGTATGTTCTTCAGTTTGCGTTTGAAAGTTGGTATCCCACAATTCCATTAGAGTCGGTGGGGCTACATAATATGTATGCAAATTTTATGTTAATTAGTGTACAGATTTATACCTACTTTCATGGGTCTTTGTCCAGATTTTTGATGTTTCCAGGTTGAGAGGTATGATTGCTGCCCAGAATTAATTCCATAAGAACACAGATGGTATTAACTTCATGGCTAGTGAAAGTGGTAAAGCTGTCCAAATATTCTCTGAAATAAGCAATGCCACTCTCCTAATTGATGGAAGTGTACAAGGAAGCTGCATCAAGTGAAGCAAAATAAAAGGGAATCTTAGGAATGCTTAAATTTCCTAATAACTTTAACAAATACAATGAATCATGGAGATAAAACTGAGAAGCTTGCACCACAGGGTTCAAAGTCTTATCCAGCCAGACAGAAATAGGCTCAGTCTTTGAAGATGCAGCAGACACAATTGGTCTAAAAAGTAGAGTAGTTTGGTTTTTGTGAACTTTAGGAATTCCAAAAAGCACAGCCATTTTTGGAAATTCCACATGCAAAAGGCAATAAGTCTGATAGTCCAACGCACCTTGACAAAATAAATCATATGATGTGTTGTCCACTGTAGAAAAGCTGCTATGGATGAAATCCCAGGAAATTACCTTATAACAGGACTCCTCATTCAGTAGATTATTAATGGCAGCAGTATAATCAGAGGTATTCATGATCACCAGCAGGCCAGTCTTATCAGCTTTCATGACCCTGACATCCTTATTTTTTCATCAAGCAATTTAAAGCAGCTCTCTTGTCAGTTAAAAGATTGTCAGCTTGTAAATTTCAGTTCAGCTTAACTCTCAAATTTTGGTTTGTTGTTCACTCCTTATAAATAGTTCTTTATACAATTGGTATACCACATTTGACATTTTCACTTATACTCCCTAAGGTTTTTATGCTAAAAATAAATAATGCATCCCTCATATAATTCAGTGCCCATCAAATATTTTGATCCGTTAGTTATTTCAGTTGGTAAGAAATGAGAGCATCTTACACCATTAATTCATAGCCAATTTAGCAGGAAAACTGAAATGCTCACTTGAAGAGCAGTCCAAACACATTAAAACTGAGATATGCCTTGACAAAATAGCATACTTTTAACAGTATAATGTCCAGACACCTGTATATTAGACCTGTATATTCATTAAAACAGTTTATGTATGACCAATTGAAGTATCTCCTTCAGTTCACCAGTTACTGAAGGATGTATATCAAAAACTGATGAGTCAAAAAAAAAACATAATTTTTTCTTTTTTTTGCTTAGGGCAAGCCTATGTGTGAGTCAGTTCTCTCACACCCCTTAAATAATATATAACACAGTGCAGAAAAAGGGGGAACCCTGAAAAGTGCTCTGTAGGCATGTTCAATCATTGTAGTGAAACCTACTGGGATATTAAATTTACGAACTAAAACCACTCATCCACCAGTGTTGCAATGTCCTGTAACTATGTCCATAAAAATACTGCAAAATGTAATCATTCCCTGGTCTGAAATATTGTTTGCACTTCTGTTTATATGGTTCATGGTTTGTTGTTTCATTGTGTACAGCTAAGTACAAGAGCTGCAGGATGCCCCTGTACTTTATAAAGGGATCCTATTTTCCCTGAGCACAAATCAGTAGTAATGAAGTTTTGCCTTATTCTGATTCTGTACTCAAATAAGGATCACAATTTTGTGTTACCCATTCTTACTGAGAATGCATTCACTTAATATATTCTTTGGTAGCAGTGAGGAAGGAAAAGCAAATGTACATGCTTACGGTATAGCAGGAGTAAAAAACAGTTTTATGTCGTGTTATTATGAGAAACAATTATCCCATATATTACATTTCTGTTCCTTCATTCAAACACTCACAAGATCAGAAAACTTCTGCAAGGAACACAGAAGGAGACAGTAAGAGCAAGAGGTCAGATTGGAGCAGACTTGAAGATGTGAAAAAAAGGTGTTGCAACTAAATATCTATAAAAGCTTCCACTAAGAGCAGACAAAAACAAATGCACTGAGGACTGAAATCCCCAAACTGCATTTGTCAAAAAAGAAGGCCAAAAAACATTTTTTAAGTATTGTTTATAAAGGGGCAAGCCACCTACACCCCCTGATGAGGGGAGCAAGCCCTCCTATCCCTAAACTTATATTTAGTAACTCCACACAAACACCAACTCAAAAAGGTAGAAATTCCCCTGAAAAGGTTATCATTGCTGGCAGAACTCACTGTCAGTAATTTCCTTCAGAGCATCATTGCTGGCAGAACTCAGTGTCAGTAATTTCCAGTGGAGGAACTCTACTCATCAGCAGGTTAAATCTCAGGCAACTGAAGCCTGAGAATTTAATCTTCATCTACCGGTAGGTAGCCCTTATGAAGAGGTTGTTGTTGTGTCTTTTGGCTTTTCCCGGTTAGGGGTCACCACAGTGGAACTCCAGTCCGCTAATGATTGGCAGTAGATATTTACGTGCCGAGTTGCCAGCCCTGACGCACAACCTTCAACGAAGGTACACCCATTCACGCACGTCTCCACACAGAAGATGCTTTAGCTGAGAATCGAACAGGACAACGTCTTACTGTGAGGCGACAATGCTACCGCAGCACCACCACTGTTACAACTAAATACCTATGAAGAGGGCAATGATAATAAATAATAATGACCATTTCAGCATATGAAAATATTGCATGAGCAAACAATACTGAGCAAGTATAAGCTTCCATCATAGACAAAGTCCATAAATTACAATGCATGTCTGTGAGAAAATAATTTGGTTAGTGCCATGCATTACTCCTACCTGTCTGACACTGGGCTCCAGTATACCCAGAGGTGCAGTTGCAAGTGTTAGGGCCAATGCAGAAACCGCCATTTTGGCATGCTTTATCACAAACCGCTAAGATAAAGAGATAAAAGGGAGAAAAAATAAGAAAATGCAATGTTGCATGATGCAGGAGAATTGTTGGAATGAAATACAGTATAATAGTACAAAATCATATAAGGACCTATTAAATCACAATGAAACACTGGTACTGAAATACAACAGGATAGGTATTCAAGTGATTTATAACCAAAAATATACTCACACCAGATCAGCATTTTTATTGCAGTAATAGAGTGGCCTGAACGTTTGTGTACAAAACTTTATAGCAAAGAAAAATGAAAAACATTTTCTTTCACATTCATACCCTGTTGTACTTCATAATAACTTCAAGTGTTGTTCTTATTTTATACCTATTGGTAAAGAAACAGATTCAAGCCAGAATAAAATTAAAACAAACACTTTTTTCCCAAGGATGTACATTTACTCAATCCAACATTGTCAAAATAATAATTAAATGATTCTGTTTTACCTAACTCCAATATGTCTCTGAATTTTAAAAGGCTGGCAGCTGTGATTCCAGTTTGAAAATTGTGTCAAAGAGAAACCATTCTTGTCAATATAGGACTATTAAGTTAACCGTGATCCACTTAAATACCACAAAGAGTGTTGATGTCTTTCCAATTTGGTGCCTTTTTCAGGTTAATGTTATTCATAACATTTTCAGTTAATGTACATTTTGTGTAATCATCTTTACCAAATAACTAATCTTGTTTTCTACTATTCTTGTTTCTGAAGCTTTTAATAGCAGCAGCTCTACTGATGTTGTCTATCTGGATATGGTTGTGTCCTTAGATGCCCTCACGTTTAGTACTACCTCAACTGCCATTGGCAAGAGTAATATCAACAGCTAGATAATACAAATTATTTAAGCTTGGTTATATGGATAAGAAATACATTTTCATCAAAGCGGACAATTCCATTTGAGTAGCAATCACTAGGTGTTTCACCAAGGCTCTGTGATATGATTCCCTTTGTTTAACTTCTTTATGTCTGCTCTTCCATTTTATTGCAATATACGGATAATAAAATTCTCTAAAGAATCACTGGCATGAATATATGACTAATGCACTAGAGGCAGAGTGATGAGGTGTGATTCACTGTCTAAAAATGGATTATTTCGCCATTGACAAATTCAAAAATGAACATACACATCTTTTGCAAGAAACAAAAGTTGTTGCATGAAAGGAAAAGTAGAATCCCCATTGTTGAGTGAAAAATATTATCCCTAATAAGAGAGATGGCATTTTCAAGCATGCAGACATCACTGAACTAAATATCAGTAAATCAGCCTTCAAGGACCAGAATGGCAAACAACTAGAGCTTATATTGAGTCACTGGGATGTGGCATGTAGCAGCATTACATATATTCCTTAAATATAGTATAGTATACAGCTCAGCAAGCTCCTGCTTGGTGCCCTGCAGAGTTCTACAATAGCAGAGAGACAAAAGAGAGACTTTGGAGTGATTAAGTATCATTTTTCTGCATTTTCTTGTTGCCTTTAGCTAATTCCGCCTAAAACACCGAATTTCTGGAGTTTCTGTGATTTTAAAAAGCTTGTTTCAGATTAATATTGTACTTATTTTACTGCCTGCACTTTAATAAAGTTGTTTTTGTGTTTAAATTATCTGTTTAACTGTTGTAGGCTACACACTCAAGTGTGATAGCCATTTCTGTGCATTTAAAGTTTTTTTGATTATATCTGCTTTATTTTATGAAAAAAAAAAAATACTTGTTTTCCCACCTTTCTAAGCTAGTTTAGTCCAGTTTTCAGGTTAGAGCTGAATTCAGGGCTGCGTTACAACTTTCTGTGTTTGCCCATACCTTACTTGGATAGAAGGAAGTTTCTCTGTTCACTGTGGAGAGATAATTTGAGCAGCCTATCTGTCCCTGGAGGAGTGGTTTCAGCCCAGAAATTAGTAGTTTATTGGCCATTTTGGGCTAATTTCTATCTCTTTCATTTCCCTGCTATAAAACCCGCATTTGCAAGTTTTTTGTGCTAGCATACAGCTCAGCAAGCTCCTGCCTGGTGCCCTGCAGAATTCTACAGCAGCAGAGAGACAAAAGAGAGACTTTGGAGTGATTAAGTATCATTTTCTGCATTTTCTTGCTGTCTTTAACTAATTCCACCTAAAACGCAGATTTTCTAGAGTTTCTGTGATTTAAAAAGCTTGTTTCGGCTACATATTGTACTTATTTTACTGCCTGCACTTTAAAAAAGCCATTTTTGTGTTTAAATTACCTGTTTAACTCTTGTAGGCTACACACTCAAGTGTGATAGCCATTTCTGTGCATTTAAAGTTTTTTTTTTGATTGTATCTGCTTTATTTTCTGAAAAACAAAAGTACTTGTTTTCCCACCTTTCTAAGCTAGATTTGTCCAGTTTTCAGGTTAGTGCTGAATTGAGGGCTGAGTTACAACTTTCTGTGTTTGCCCATACATTACTTGGATAGAATGAAGTTTCTCTGTTCACTGTGAGAGAGGGAGCTTTGAGCAGCCTATCTGTCCCTGGAGGAGTGGTTTCAGCCCAGAAATTAGTAGTTTATTGGCCATTTTGGGCTAATTTCTATCTCTTTCATTTCCCTGTTATAAAACCTGCATTTGCGTGGTTTTGCATGCTGGGCAGCGCCGGCTAGCTAGGGTATAACTATTCCTGGATCCACAAAGTCTACTCTTCAATTTTTCTCTTGGAACTAGACAAACTTTCAACTTAAGCAGTCAGATCATTCACTTCTCATCCCGGCACTTGCTCAAAACTCATAGCAAGTACTAATAAACCTTAGCACTAGACATTCCCTATACTGTAGAGAAGGACAAGGCTCTCTATTCGACCTTACCAGCCAATCAGTAAAACAGTTCACTGTACCTATCCAGGTATGTCCAAAGGGCAGTTTCAGGTGTACTCTCCAGTCCAACTGTTGAATCTGGGCATTTTGAGGCAATGTTACAATTGCCTCATGTACACATACAGCCCTCTCCTCCTTCCACCAAGCACTAATACATGCGAGAGATGCAATTATACAGCCAAACTGGAGGCTAAGCTCTCTCAACCCAAGACTGGACCAGGCAGTCAAGAGGAGAAGGGAATTACTTGCATCACACCACCAGTCTCGCATAGATCTATGAAACAAGCACTGACATAAAACACACATAAATACATAAAAACATACTCGGAGGCACTAAATAAAAATCTGCAAAAGCAACAGAGACCTCCAAAGCAGACATCCAAGCAACCTCCACCCTCCAACACAAACCATGAAACACATACTTCACAAAATTGTGTGCCACACAATCACAGCCCTTAAGACAAAATAACATACCCAACACACTAGTAATAGGTGACTCTATAGTCAGGCACACTGACGACCCACTCACTAGGCTGAACAAGGAGAAGGTTACTGTTAGTTGCCTGTCGGGTGCCAGGATCCACCAAATAACACAAGTAAAATAAAAATGAAACCACAGAGTAAAGCAATGAGGGGGCTCAATACGCTCACACAGAGTCCCATATAATGGGTAACAACAATCCTGCAGTCAAAAAAATGCTCCAACGTTGTACAAGTATAAAAGCAGAAGTTTATTGTAGAACAGGGTAGCGCTTTCGCTAAATAGCTTCTTCAGCCCTCTATATGAACAACCATCACTTAATCCCATTTAAATACATAAAAAGGCGCCAAACTAGTATGTATTATTTAAAGGTAAACATACCCAAGCAAAAGCTTGTATGATGAATACCCAAAGCACATAAAAAATTATAAAAAACATCTTATTATAAGACAAATATACACTTTACAATAGTTGTTACAAGGTAACATGCCATAAAATGTCAGAAGTTAATAATGCACTGACATAAAAATTAAAAAACGCATCTCAAACATGACGATGTTCAATATATTATGGGGCCAAAATCTCTGTTGGTCCTGGAACACTTTAGCAATGTCTAAGTTTCCTCATCTTCAAAAGTGGGCGTAATGGGACTTTACCATTAAGTCCCGGTGGAACATCAGCTCGAAATTTGATGATCCAATATGTCTCCCTTGCTTCTGTATAATTCTTAACATCACCCCTCCTATGTGTCCTAAATATTTGTTCCAAAATCCTAAATCCAAAATGATGTTGAAAACCCTGCTCATTTGTATGTTTGGCAAGTGCATTGTGTAAGTGTCCCTTCCTGGTGTGGTATACATGCTCACGAATCCTGCCCCTAAGACAGCGATTCGTCTTACCAACGTAAAACGCTGGACAGGCTACACAGGTAGCTAAGTACACCACATCCTTGGACATACAATTTCCATTTGTGCGTATAATGTGTTCGCTTGATAAAGTAGGGTGCACAAACACTGGATCTGAAAAGATATATGAGCAAAAATTACAACTATTACAGGGTAGCATATAGTATTCCTGCATAGGCAGTGTGTGGTGTCTAGTCTTGGGATAACAGAGTAAATTCTTGAGGTTCTTCTTGTTACGATAGATAAACCTCGGTCTGTCACCAGTGATCTCCTTGATTTTAGGATCTACTGACAAATCATGCCAGTGTCTAATAAAAATGTCTTTGATAAAACCAATATCTCTCGTATAAGAGACAGGAAAGACAATACGTTGGCTTTGCCCAGTCAAGCCAATAGAACTATTCCTCGCTCGAGTACTGTTATTGTAACATACAGCTGCCCTATCAGAAAAATATGGCGTGGCCCTGGTCACTCTAAGATTGGTCGCATCATTCATGCCCTCTTCAAGGTCCAGTGTACTGTAGCCCCATGCTTTTAATCTAGCCTCTAGATCACTAAGACCCATATTGTAAATGGTGTCACTAGGTGTGTACCTGTAGGTGCGCATGGCTTGTCCACGGACAATGTTCTTGTAGACAAAGCTGGGGTGCATGCTATTACGATGTAAAAAAGTGTTCCTATGACAGGACTTGCGGTGCAACCCAGTATTCACCATACCACTCGGTAGCTTCTCTACATAGATATCCAAAAAAGGGATACGTGTGTCAGACCATTCCATTGTGAAATTCAAAAACTCTACAGCCGCATTGACCTCTCCATAGAATCGTGTAAGTTGTGTAGATGTCCCCTTCCAGACCAGGAAAAGATCATCCACAAAACGCCTATAGAATGGTACATATTCCTGGTACATCTGATTTTGAAAAAGAAACCTATACTCCCATTCAGCCATGACCAGATTGGCGTAGCTATTGGCACAAGAAGTGCCCATAGCTACGCCATCTCTTTGGAGGTAGGACTGTCCTTGGAAACAGAATACATTGGAGTTCAAAACAGTCTCCAATAAACATAGGATAAGATCAATCTCAGAGCTAGATACTGTCACTGTCCTCCTCAAATAAGTACCAACCATTTCAATGCCTATTGCATTCGGTATAACTGTAAAAAGTGATTGGACATCCATAGTAACCCAAATGATGTCCCCTATGTTCGTATCAGTATTAATATATTGGTACAAATCCAACAAAAACTGTTTTGTATCTTTGAGAATATAAGTATTACTGTCTACTGCTGGTCTAAGTTTGCCCTCTACATAAATGGAGAGGGATTCTGTAGACCACCCTCTCCCTGCAACTATTGGTCTCATCGGTGGAAGGATAGGATTCTTATGAATCTTGGGGAGGCCTTGTATCACTGGTAACAAGGGATAAATGACATAAAGGAACTCAAATAGTGTTTGATCTATAACCTCATTGGTTAACAAGTCTTTCAACAACAACTGTACCCTGCGTATAATATCGTCAACTCTGTCCTCTGTGATAAGTTCATAAAATCTCTCCTCTCCCAGCATGTGCACCATGTCATGTTGGTACCTATCTGTATCAAAGATGACAATTCCTCCTCCCTTGTCCGCTGGACGTATAGTGATGTCACTATTCTGACACAGCGAGTCTAACGCTCTTCTTTGGTTGTATGTAAGGTTATACTTATACTTATAATGAGGAAGATGTTGATCCTTTAACTTATATAACTCATCCTCGACTAACTTACTGCAGGCTGCAACTAAAGGATGTATAGGTGGTGTGAACGTGCTGGGTTTCCTGTAGGAGTGAATAGGTATAATGTCCATACCATTAAAATGTACACTCAATGAAAGATTCCTAATAAACAACTTAAATTCCCTCACCGTATCTACATAACTACTGTAAGTGGTGGGGATAAAAGTAAGGCCTCTTGATAAAACTTGTAATTCATTCGGGTTCAGCACATAACTGGATAGATTGAAAATTAAGTCAAATGCTTCCCCTCCCACATCTTGATGTTCCGGTTGGGCTGTCTGTCCGGAGAAAATTTCCGTTTCTGACGCCCCCTGCTGATGGAACGCGTCCTCACCTCTTTGGTAAAGGACCGAATGGGGAAAGGGTGCTTACTATCAAAGGAATGCTTAGAACAAAAAGAGGTAGATGCATTCCCAGTATCATTATCAGTGGAATTGATGGAATTAGACTTTGTTGCATTTGTAATTTTCCTCCTGACCACAGGTTCAGGTGGAATAGACCCTGTCTCACCTAAGACATTTGTGTCTACACCAACTGTGTCAATGTTAACAGAGGCAACAATACCAATAGCTGAATTATCAATAACTTCAGTCAATTCATTAGCAATAACATTGTTAACAATATTGGCTGTAACACCAGTACCAGTATCAGACATAATCACATTGTCAGAATCAGTCGCCTTCCCCACAGGGGTAGCAATATTATGTCCAGTGTCGGTCTCTGTATGCATACGGCAGTAGTTGCATTATTCCTGGGCCACATAAAAATCTGACCCATTTTAAAATCATTGCTGTCCATTTGTAGCTTAGCCCTCTTTTGATTCAGGATGCGTCGCTCGTATTGCAATACATTGTCTAACAACAGTTCAAAAGCATTGTCTACAGCTGAGGCAGGATACCTAGCATAAATTGCTGACTGTTGACTCTGTATATCCTGCCTTAATGCTTCTTCTATGGGGTTAAAAAACCTATTCATTAACCTCATGTAGTTGAGGCTTACCTCGATGTTTAACTGCTGCCACTCGAACAGCAGTTCAGGATAGAGGGTTGCCGTAGTCGGCATCTTTAAAACCCTGAGACCTCTAGGAACCAAACGGCGTTGAATGAAGACCTCAAAGTGCTGGCGTTGCGTCTGCATACGCTTCATCTTAAATAGATCAAACTCCAGCTTCTCAACAGCTAGACGCAAACCTTCTCTGTTAAACGTTGCACTATCTGTTATAGACATTTGATTCTCCTGTTCAGTAAATGTATCCAGCGGATTATATTCCGCTCGCAAACAGTCAACCATCCGAGCAGAAACAGGACGTGACATCACCGGTGCTTCCTGACGATCGCGTATTGTATATGGTAGTTCAATCTGTTGCTGTGCCCCTTCAATCATGCCTCCGTCCAAACCAAAAAAGCCCAAGAATAAACAATGAAATAAAATCGTTTGTGAGGAGTAAATACTCTGTAGTGTTAGCCAAAATAGAAGTAAAATAAAAATGAAACCACAGTACAAATATGACTCTATCATTGTCCATGTTAGTGTGAATGACCTGAGCCGTACCTCCCTGGACTACATGAAAAGAGACATGGAGGAGCTCTCTGATCACATAGCCCAGGCTGGTATGACCCTGACCCTGAGTAGCATCCTGCCCACACCAAGAATGATACCACGGTATAGAGAAAAAATTATGAATTTCAACAATTGGCTAAGCTTCTGGTGTCATTCAAAGGGGATCCAGTGTCTATCAGCCTGGGATGACATACTCGACAAGCCACACTGCTTTGCTAGAGACGACTTGCACCTGTCACCCTTAGGCCTTCGAATACTGGCCAAGGCTCATAGTGCATTTTTTAGGCAAGTCTCAAAAGACAAACCCTCCGTTGTAAATAGCACAATTATCAAAAAACTGAGGGTAATGCTGCTCAATGCCAGAAGTCTAAACCTCAAAATGCATGCACTCCTCAGTATGGAGAAAATCAATATATGTGCAGTAACAGAAACCTGGTTTAAGGGACCAGAGAGCACCCCAGCACTACCAGGCTACAACTCATGCCATGCATTTCAGCCACAAAACCCGGACCGAAATACAAAAGGCGGGGGAGTATCCATATTCGTCAAGGATACCCACACCTCCAGGTTAGTGGCACAGCACGATGCTTCAGAGATCATCCACGTGCAATTAACAACGGGCAAAACTGCTATTCAAATTATAGCTTGCTACAGATCACCCACCATGTCCCAGGATCCCCACTCCACATTCCTGGAAACACTGGGAAACATAAAGGTCCCACCAAACACCCTGATATTGGGTGATTTCAATTACTCAAACATTAACTGGGAGAACCACTCAAGTACAAACTCCCTGGCCCAACATTTTCAAGAATTTATAAATTCAAATGCCCTGGATCAACTGGTTAACTCCCTCACCAGAGGTGACAACATATTGGACCTGGTCATCACCAACATGGGCGACCCCAACTCCTCGCTGGTTAGATCTGACCATTAACTAATCACTCTGGATATCCACATTCCACCACCACCCCCGGTCAAAGAAACCACCATGAAAAACTTTTCAAAAGCAAACTTCACGTTACTTAAGACCGAGGTGGGAAGTTTCAAAGCCCCCATGCTAAAGGAAACGCTGTCCAAGCTGCAAAATCCTTTACTAATGCACTCTATGGGCACCTACAAGAATGCATGGATCGTGCTATCCCAAACAAATCCAAGACTCACTCCTCCAAGAATAGGAAACCAGTCTGGTGGACCCCTGCCATAAACAAGCTATACAATAGAAGGAGGAAACTAGTACAGCAAAGAGTAAAATCCCAAGAAGGGAAGACATCCCTGATCAGTATCAGCAAGAAACTATGTTCCCTCATAAAATCATCCAAGGCTAGCTTCGAAAGAAAAATTGCCATGGACTCCAAAGATAACCACAAGGCATTCTTTAGCTATGTCAAGAATCTAAGTGGCAATTCTCAGATCTGCTTGGAGTTAGTGCAGAATGGCACAAAATACACTGAACCGACTGATAAAGCCAATATCCTGGCAGACAGGTTCAGTGCAAACTTCACCCCCCCTCACCCCCAAAAGGGCCCATAACTATACCAGAAGAATGTAGTGCTCCTGAAATCACAGACACTCAGGTTAAAACAGCCCTCTCCAAAGCCAAAAACACAGCATCGATGGGACCGGACGGTGTCCCAGGCTGCGTCCTACACAAGCTCAAAGATGAACTAACCCCTCAGCTAAACACACTGTTTAAACTCAGCCTCTCCACAGGCTATGTGCCCACATAGTGGCGCACAGCAATGGTTATTCCACTCCACAAAGGTGGAGCCACAACAGACCCCGGGAACTATTACCCTATAAGCCTGACTAGCTTGGTCTGCAAAGCTATGGAGTGTATCATCATGGATCTCATTAACAAAGACATTGGAAACCTCCAAACACTGGACCCTACCCAATTCAGCTTTGTCAAGGGCAGATCATGCCTCCTAAACCTGGTGGACTTCTTTGAGACAGTTATCAAGTACTGTTTCAAAACTTCCTCTATCAAATATATATGCATGCTAAACCAATAACATTAAATATAAAAGTAAATATTGTATAAAAACATAATAACAGATACATTAAGAATTAGTAAACAGTAAACAAATGAAATAGCTTATATAATCAATTGAACTATTTAAAAACATTTTAGAAAAATGTAATTATAGAAGTCCTATGACAGGCAGTCTGACTTACTTTTCAAAACAAGCTTGATAGATATTACGTCATTAGTATCTGGTGGGGCAGGGGAATTTAATAAATTTGCCAGTGAAGCTCCCTCTTCTCAAAAAAGGTTTCCCAATCACCACCCCTTTCTGGGCATTCAACCTTCTCAAAAATGGTAAAGTCAAATTTCTTAAAATCCTTGCACACCAAAGAATGCTTATAAAGGGCATTACAAGAGTTGGCTTTACCAATTGCATATACATGCTGATATATTATTGTCCACAAAGGTCCAATAGTTTTGCCAACATAGAATGCTGGACAAGATAGACAGAAGGCTATATATACAACACCATTAGTACTGCAGTCAAATCTGCCATGGACTGTAATCAATCTAGGAAAACCTTTCACAAAAAACTACTGCCTTCAAAAATAAGTCTACACTGTTTGCAGGTTCTGCACTGCTTCATGTCCCAACCTTTGGTAGAAACATTGTCATAACTCCTGCCTGCTTCGAGGATTTTTTTTTTAAAACAAATCTAGGTTGTTACCCCAACCAGTCGGTTAACCCAAGGCATCCAAAAACAGTACTCCAGTGTGCTTTGATGGAACTTTTCAAAGAATGGACGTCTTTGCTTTATTGCAGGACCAACACCTGTGAAGGGTTATCTGGACTTTTATCATTGTTTTTATTCTGACCCACCATGGATCCAGGTTGTCCTATAATGGAGCCATATCAAGAATTTCTGTGCTCTATCACAAAACTACTAAGTTCATCCAACATGCTCTCTGGGTAGCCCCAACTTTTAAACATTTCACAAAGTTTTATAGCTTCAACTTGAAAGTTGGTGTCATCAGAAACTAATCTATTAAGCCTGATCCGTTGACCTTTCACCAAATTCTTTTTTTGCCATGCAGGGTGTTGACTATCAAAATGCAAATACGCATTCGAAAAAGTGTTTTTCCTGAAAATGTTGGACTCGTATCTTTGTTCCTCGAACTTTTTGCACAATGTGATGTTGAGAAAATCAACAGGATATATGTTCCATTGGTGGGTAAATTCTAGGAAGTTAGTGGAGAGGTTTAAAAAGTCCATAAAAGATTTCAATTCCTCTAAATTGCCCTTCCATAAAATAAATATATCATCCAAGTATTTGAGATAAACTCCAATCACAGAAGAAAAAGGTGAACTTAAAACCATGGAGGTTTCCCAGAACCACAAAACCATGTTGGCAAATATGGGAGTTGAAGCTGCCACCATGGCCACACATCTGTCTTGTTTGTAATATTCACCATCATAACATACAAAGTTGTTAGTCAGTACAAGCTTCATGCACTGCAGGATCAGTCTAACATCAGTATCCCTCAGATCTATGCCCTTTACCATATCTTGATGAAACCAGTCCAACCCCTCCTCATGGGGTTGACAGAAAATAAGTCTCTGATGTCTATTGTAACAGAGGGCCTTAGGCAAAAACATGGTTTTAGACATAATCTCAAGAAAATGAAGAGTCCTTTAGTATATGTTGCTTATCCACTGTAAATGACTTAAGCTTAAAGTCAAAAAATTTGGAAAAGGTTCCATTTTAGACCGAGCAGGAGCAACAATGGGTCTTAATGGGGGGTCAGATTTCAATTTATGGAACTTAGGAATTCCAAACATTGCTGGAATCCTAGGTTTCCTCACTACCAAAAATTGCCTAGTGCTCATAAGTAAATTGAACATCACAAAAATGTCCTCCAAAATCATCTCAATAGCATGATAAGCAATGTTGATTTTGTTCCCTGAAACTTCAATAAAAAATGTTCCATTATGTAAATAAGCCAACAATTTGGAAGAATAACAGTGTTTGTCTATATGACCACTCCCCCACCTTTATCAGGTTTCATGATGCGCAAACTGTTATCACTGGCCAATTTGTATAACAGTTCCATCTCCTCGGGAGTAAGATTGTAAAATTTAGGTTTTCTGCTATTATAACACCATGTTTTTCTCACATAACCTCTCAAACAAGTGAATGCTAGGTAAGAGAGGTGGGTTAAAAATGCTAGTTCTTTTTATGCCAAAACTAGCGGAGCTTTGGTCATTAGGGGGTAGAATACATTGCATGTTCAGCTTCCTGGTAAACAATTTAGGCTCAGTCAATAAATCCACCATATCAGGCTTGCTGGAAGGCACATATTTAAAACCTTTTTGAAATAGGGTGCCAATGGTGTGAGTGATGTTAAGTAGGGAAAAACTGTATATCACACAACACCCAAAATTAAAAACAGAATTAGTAACTTCTTTTTCCTTTTCCAGAGACTCTGGGAGGATTACTTCCGAAACCATCTGTTCCAGTGGTTGGTTTTCCAAAAAAACCTGTTGTCGGTGTCCTTCTTAGGGACTAGAGGGTTAATTGGCTTGACAATCCCTTCCCTCCTCTAACCTCTTAGATCTGTGGGAGCATATCACTTCCCATTTCTAGCATTTCCCATTTCTATCCTGATTAACAGATCCATCTCAGAGGGAGCCATCCCAGCAATATGGAAAATTTCACATGTAATACCTCTCCATAAAGGAGGTAGTTCCACAAAACTATCTAACTTTAGACCTATAGGCATTCTTTCACCACTAGCTAAAATCATGGAAAGATGCATCCACAAACAAATCATGCACTTTCTTATTCAAAACAGACAGCTCGCTGACTCTTAGCACTGCTTTAGGCCATTCCACAGTACCACCACGGCTCTTCTATCTTTCTCTAATGTCATCAGTCTTAATCATAACAACAAACTATCCTCAGCACTCTTCCTAGATCTTTCAGAAGCTTTCAACATGGTCAACCATCAGCTACTGCTCAATACCCTGCAATCCATCAGTTTAGAGTGCCAAGCAATACAATGGTTTCACTCTTACCTAAACAGTAGACAGCTGTCTATCTTATGGCAGAGCAATCTGTCATTCCGACTCTCTCTAACCCTAGGAGTTCCATGGGGCTCCATACTAGGGCCCCTTCTTTTCTCAGTCTTTATCAATGATCTACACACAACCATCCCAGGAGCCACCTGCATCCAATATGCAGATGACTCAACACAAATATGCTCTGCTTCCTCACCAGCACTGCTGTCCCTAACCCAGATCACTTTCTGCACTGTAGAACCTGGCTAGCTAATCGTCACCTGCTTCTAAATCCTAACAAAACCAAGCTGCTACTTTTCTCTCCTAACCGTAGAATTTCTCCTGCATCCTTCAACATTAAATCTAACAAAGACACCATTATCTCCCCAGATGACCACACTAAGCTTCTAGGTGTAATAATTGACAACAACCTTAAATTTGATAAGCATGTAAATCACTCTATTAAGTCCATCAACAAAAAACTTGGCTCCCTGTACAGAGCCAAACCTTTCCTCACCCCTCTAGCTAGGGTAGCTATTGAAGATCCTACCTCCTCTCTACCCTTATGTATGTCTTCCCTGTACTCACTGACCTATCCAAAACTGATCTCAATAAATTATCAGGATGTTATAATCATATAGCCAGATTCGCTAATGGCATGGCTTTTAGGATTAATCATTGTCAGAACCTAAAAGCACTAGGATGGCTTGAATTTCCTACCCTTCTGCAGTTCAACCAGCTTATAGTAGTGCATAAAACACTCCACCAACCAGAAAACACCCCTGCTCTCAAAAATATTTTCATCCCCCATAGTGCCCCCAGGCCACTACGCTCATCTAATAAACTAATGATACTGACCCAAAAATCCACCAACTCTGCAGGCGATGCTCTATTTGCCAACTCAATCGGTAAAATCTGGAATCTACTCCCTACTACCATTACCAAGGAAACCTCACTACCCCGATTTAAAAGAGAACGTAAAAAATACATCATATCTCATTGGCTGTGCTCTTGTTCTAAACCTGATTAACAACTTCACTAAAACATGTTTTGCTCTCCAACCTGCGGTTTAGCTAATTATCCATGCCTCATATCATATGTAAGTCTGCACATTGTGAATTATGATATCTGCTTGCATCCTTCATTTACATTTTGATATGTTTCCTCATATCATATGTATGTCTGCACATTGTGAATTATATCTGCTTGTATCCTTTGTCTATATTTTGATATGTTTCCTGAGTTTATAACTCAGTTATGTATGTACTGTCTCTGTTTTTTGTAGGTGGAGCCTTTCTCCCCGGGCCACCACTGAAAATGGACATGTACCCAGTCGGACTATCCTGGTCAACAAATGTAAAATAAAATAAAATAAATAAATATTACCATCCCCCTGTTCCCCACTGACTTTGCTCAGATCAGTATTGGATGATGCTCCAACATTATCCTTTGATTTTCCTCCTCCACGTGGGGCAGGGTAGACTTTGTTGATCTTGTAGTCATTGATGTCTCTGAGAATCTTTCTTTTTTTCCTTGTAAAGGAAGCTGTCTCATGTTCTGACACGTTTTTAGAATAGACTGGAATTTCTCAAATCGATGCTCAAACAATAAATTTCTCTGTATCTCAGAATCAAAATTACTAATTTCCTCCTCTACCTGGTTCAACCCCCTCAGATTATTCCAAACAATAATATTCATATATTCAATATCTATACGGTCGAAAAATTCCACAAGTTCAAAGTGCAACAGGGACCCATGGATAACCCCATTGGGGTATTTCCAAATTCATTAGCCATTTGGTACTCACTTGTTACTGATACAATAGTTAAGAAAAGAATTGTCCAACTGTATTGACTTAAATTTAGTAAAAAAAATTATTCAAATTTGTTAATTCTTGCTTCGAATGTAAGTTCACAATTACAACACTGGCTATTGTTCTTCTCAGAATTCTGGACTACTTATTCACAAAATAAATGTTTCAGGGTAAACCAATCTTGAATGTTAAAACTTCCCCTAGAACTGGACTTCAGAGTTATGGTGTACTATGCTATGTTTTTCGTGGTGTCTCTTAGATGAGAAAAGAGTCCAACTTCACATTCCTAGACTTGGAGAAAGCATATGACAAGATTTTAAGAAAGCTGATTTGGGCAGTCCTGTAATAGTATGAAGTCCCAGAAGGATTGGTAGAATTTATGCAGGCTATGTGCATGGACCCAGTGACACAAGTGCAAACAATATTTGACTCACAGAGGTGTTCCTAGTGGGAGTGGTTGTGTATCAAGGTTCATCTCTGAGCTGTTTTTTGCTGGTGATGTACAACATTAACAAACAGATGAGAGAGAACAGGTCAACAAAGCTGATGTATGCTGATAATGTTGCATTTCAAGCAGACTCTGAACAGGAACTTCAAGTAAATGACAGGTGAATTTATGACTCTCAGAATTTAAAACTCGTCCTTCAGATATCTATCTGCCCTGAGACAGCAACATTGTATCTTCTGATATGGTTCTTCTGATTTCATATAATTTTATATATGCTTTCATATCTGAAAGGTGGTAACCTTTTAGATTCCAGTAATTATTCTGAGGTGATTAAATGTTTCTAAAATTCTAAGTCGTGCATGTTAAGTTCTTTTAGTCTTTCTTTACATGGATTCTGGTGTAGAGTCCTTGAGCTCCTGTGCATCTGCTCTGTCTACATACTTGCAATAAGGCTGCTTCTAGAACTGCATACAACAGTACTGATCCACAGAAAAGGGTGATGACAGTTTTTCTTTTTTTGCTTGTGCTGCCTTTCTCTTCTTAAGTAAAACAAACCCAAACTAACTTCACTGCTGCTTCTCTTCTTTATGCCATGCACACTTTTGGTCATCTAATATAAGTTCCCAAAGTACTCCTGCCCATTTCCTATGGCCACTGTTACCCCTCCAGTTGTTCACTTTTTCAGGTATATATTAATTTTAAAAAGACTGCTAGCATGATGAGCAGAAATGCCAGATGGAGTGTTTGAGACAAAAATTCTGCACATTCAAGCTGCACACAGCTCTTACTTTTTATTCCATGTGGAGTCCCCCCAGCCCCACATACACACACCTCATACAAAGGGATACCCCTGAAACTTCTTAATTATAAAGAACTCTGAGGGTACTGTATCTTAGGAAAAGGAATATGTGATATCTGAGTACTGGAGGTTCATACAATCCAATGCAATAGATTGTGGTTCATTTGGTTGGTCTCCAAACAGCCATATTATGCCATTAACCCCTGATATTTTATTTTACAAATGCGCTGTTTTGCATATTGCATGCCAAATTTAAATTAATACATGTGGCAGAACATATGTCAGCCCAGAAAAGTTAATTTTGATCCTTTTATCCCTCCTTGTCTATCAACAACATGATATAGCTTTGTGGCACATGAATAACACACTGCTTTCCTTTCAGACTTTCAATAATGTCACTTCTAAAGAAAACAAAGGCCCAGACCCACTGCTATCCCTTTTAATGCCTCACTAGTAGCAATATTTTGTTTTCCTGAGTGGCTCAGTTTTGTCTATTTCAGCTACTAATGTCCATCTTATTTATAATTTATCAATATTGTTAATTTATGTTTTTTTTTCTTTATCATGTTGCAGTCACTTAAACTCTGTGACTCAGCTGGACATCTGTATGTGCTTAGAAGTCATCCTCACCATTAGAAAGTCCTTTATCCTGTGAAGAAGCCACCTTGATCCAGACTGCGTAAAGCAAACATCTATGCCTTTTGCTGCAGATGGCACTGTAAATCTATCATACATGTATATAGCATATATCTTGTTGAAGATGTGACTACCTTAATGTTTGCCTGTCCCTTTCCTATTCAAAGTTCTGTGATGTTTCTCCTTTTTCTGTAACTGTTGGTACCTTGGTTGCTGCATCTGTGTTCTCCTAAATGTCACTTTATTTTGCTGGATTTGCTATATCTAGTATGTTTGTTTTCAGTTCAAATTACTAACCATGCTATCCTTAACTGTTGTAGAAGATGAAAATTATACATACGTATTGGACACTCGTCTCCATCCTCTGACCATCCAGGACAGCATACATAGTCTATCAGTTGTATCAGGTGGGTAATATTTCTTTTCTTTTTTGTCTCTAAAAGCCTGCAAGGCAAGAAAGAAATACACAGATAGTGAGAAGTACTTGATGGAAATGTTTTTTTGTTTGTTTTGTTTAGCTATAATGGCAGTCCTTAGTGTTGAGAATAAAAGCAGTACTGTTTAGACCAGCACTTTTTATACAATAATTAAGATAATGATGATTTCAATGCTGACAATAAAGAGAATGGATGTTAATGATATTGATAATTATACCACACCTTGGGTTTTATTTGACAGACATGAGGCCAGAAACTGGAACTTTTCCAGTGCTGGTGATGATCGTGGTGTTGATGTTGAAGAATAACATAACACAGTAATTGTGAAGGTGACCCTGATGAGCCTGATGACCATTGTAGAACTGAAGGCATTACTCAAAATTATTTATGGTACTTGAGTGCTCAGGCAGAGCTAAATATAGAAGATTATGATCGGCTCACTTCATAACCCACTTATTATGTGTTTGAGAGATGGTTGACAAGAAATTCACCTCAAGAGTGAAATACTGGCACCCATGTCGAGAACACATAATACAGAGTTATAATCTGTGAGATGATCATATTTCTATGTAGCGCATGGAACTTTATTTGCTACATGTACTATTAGTTACAAGAAAAAATCACTAAAGTATATTATTGGCTTTCAAAACCATATAATACATTAATGATGCTGTCATAAAGGCAATGTATAACACTGTACATAATGGTTACACTTACTTTTCTTGCCTCTCTACTGTCTATATAGTGTAATCAGCGTGCTCCATGCATTACAAAGCAATAACAGGCACAATGGAGATGTGTCAGAAATTAAAATTAATCTAAGCATTCTTCTATGCTCAATAACGGCATTTGGAGGGGATGCTAATTTGTATGTCATAGCAATAGCCCAGGAATCCTTACTAGTTACCTAAGGGACAATGGCTTCATTTTCAACCAAATGTGCTGAAATGGTAACACTCCAAGGAAAAAATCATTGAGTATCCAGACAGATTTTAATAAAACAATTCAACAAATAGTCCAAATAGTTGTGTTTTCATTCCTTAACATGGGAACTTCTTTAGAACTAATTTCAGTTAAAAATTAAAGCATTTAAATATAGTACGTCAACCAGGAAACCAATCAGAAGGATTTTAAGATAATTAATATAAAATTTGTTAAAGGTACAGTATCCCAAGGTTCCCTATTCAATGCAAATAAAACATTTTAATAGATATTATTTTAACCACAGATATTATTAAAAACAATTACTTGATAAATAATATAAGCAATATAACAAAATAATAAAAAAAAATAAAAAAATTGAAATAATATATGACTTGAGTTTCAATCACTCACAACAGATGTCGATTTACTCAGACCAGGTAAACGATAAGCATTCAACCTGATTTGCTACTTTAATTCAGCATATTCTAATATATCAGCCCAAGGTACCCCCCCCTTGGATTTATATTAATTCTTCCCAAACCAAAAGTAAAAAATAATGGTATTCATGTCTCTCAGTATGCTTAGCTAATGCATTATTCTTATTGTTACAGTCAATATCATACATTTGTTCATATATGCATTCCTTAAATCTACATTTCGTTTTACCCACATAAAACTAAAGCAACATTGGGAAATAGCTAAATACACTAAATCTTTAGTGTTACAGCTGCAATAAAAGGTTGATTTCACCAATGCATGGTTCACTCTCACCATGTCCCCCACCAAAATGCACACAATATGAAAAAGAAGCACATTTAAAAGTGCCTATTTTGTTAGTGTATAACCCAAAATCTTTAGTCTCATTAAACTCCAAAATAGATTTAAAAGATCTACCTTCTTATATACAACTTGTGGTTTCATCCCAATAACTTCTAAAACTTCCTGATACATGGAAAAAACAATAAGTTTTTTTCTACAATCTTCCTTATATTATCACTGTCAAGGTTGAAAGTCACAGTTAAAGAGCAACCATATCCAGAAGTATCATTTTATTTCCATTCAACACTAGTGTCCCATTGTAAGACGGGGTGAATAAAAACCTTTCCTCTTACAAATAACATCCTTGGAGACATTGAACACCAAACTAGGAGAATATCCCTGGGCCAAAAACATCTCTTTCAATTTATCACATTCATTCAAAAACATTTAAAATTCCTATACCATCCTAGCTTCCCTAACATATGCCCTTTAACTTATAGCTTTTTTCTGAAATTCAGGGTGGCAGCTAGAGTAGTGCAGCATTGTGTTTGAATATGTTGGCTTCCTATAAATAATAGACGTTAAACCTGATTTTTTCAGCATTAACTCTCGCCTCCACATATAGGAAATTAATAGTAGAATATCCAACAGTGTGGGTAAATTTAAAAAAAAAAGCTGTAGATGTTTTGATGTAGCCAATAAAACTCAAAAACTCATCTAAAGGCTCATTCCAAATAATAAAGATATCATCAAGGTTGCATGTATACAAACTCAGGTAGTCAAAACTGGTCTTGAAAAGAAATCTTTTTTCCCATTGTAACATCACTATATTCACAAACAAGGGGGCACAAGCAGCACCCATTGCAACACCTTTCTTTTGTAAATAATACTGACCATCAAAACATATATAATTGTTTTTTAATACTGGTTCCATTAAAGTACTAAAAATATTAATCTCATTCTGGGTAAACTCTGTACTTTCTGTCAAAAATTGATTAAACTAGTCAAGGCCCTCTTCATGTGGTATCACACTATATAAATCCTTAACATCAGTTCTACAGAATATAATTTTCTTATCGTATCTTATTCGTCCTAGTTTGTAAAGAAAATTCCATGAATCCTTGTGTAGATGTTCAAAAGGTTGAAAAACATGTTTGAGTCTAAGGTCAATGTATTTAGCCAAAGGGTGAGTCCTAGACCTCTCTGCATTAAATACAGGTCTAAGTGGAGGATCATGCAAACATTTATGCATCTTAGGTATACCAAAAATACTCAGTCCTCGGGATTCAATAAACTCAGGTCCTTGGGATTCAATAAACACAATGTAGGCTGTGCTCAAAGTCTACATGGCGTTTACATGTGTGCTCTGTGGTGTGCAGCAAGCAGCTGCATGCACAACAGTGCACACAACTTTCATATGCTGTGCATCACGTCTAAGCTAGGTTTCTTGGCTGACAACAGTGTTGCTTACAAGGAAACCATGTAAGTGAAAATGGATAGCAATCCTGTTTAAAGCAGAGCACTTATGGTCCATGGTTTTGTGTGGAATGTCACAACGATCACCAGGGCTTCACAGATAGCTCTCAGTCTCTTAGTTCCACATGACTGCACACAGCCAACATAATGCAGGGACAATGACCCAGAAATAAGGATGCATTTGGAGTAAATGCCTTATAGAAATGTGGTAGAAGTACATGTTCTGAAGGATTTGAAGTATGAAACTCAAACATACTTCTCAGTCTCTTAGAAAAAGAAATCTAGACAAAGCCATAAATAATGGGGGGGCAAAGGCACAAAAAATAGGGACAGATTGTTAATATTGCTCTTACAAAATGAGAACGTTAATAGAATAATAGGTTTTATGTTAGCATGAATTTTCTGAAGAGTATGAAGTTTGAAACTCAAATTTCTGTCATTATTTTCTGACTTCAATCCACAATGACATGCCAATGATTTACCAGAAAACCAAAATTTTATGAGGAAAAGATCATGAATATGAGACATAAAATCTGGACATTCTGCAAAAATCTGGACATTTGAGAGATATGAACTCAAATGTATGTAATATTGAGTCACATCAGTTCTGAGATCATCCCAGTGATATGCCAGAAAGCCAAAAATTTGATATGGAACACATCTGGGCAGTTGAGAGGTATGCATGTGAAGTATATGGTCTAAACACAGTACAGGACAGTGTATCTACAGTGCGGAGTATTGCGATATCCCATTCCTGGCATGCTGCACTGAAGTTGTATAAATGATCTTTAACATTACATTGACTGCCATCTACAATAAACACTCAGGGGAACTGTGTGTATTGAATTGGGAACACAGATGAATTGTAGGAATGAACACAGGGAAAGAGGACAGGTGAAACAACTTAATGTACAGCAGATGAGGGCATGTCAATGGAAGATGGTTGTAGCAGCAACACCAATCACGTATCAATATAGTGCAGTAGGGACTGCACAGTGTACATGTGTTTTATGTGACTGTCACACAAGATGAAATAACAATGGGGAGGATGTCAGTGTGAGATAAGCATCCTTACATGTATAATGCAGAGGACAACTATTAGGTATCCAACATACAATTGGGGTAGGGTGCATTTTGTAAAGCTGTGCAAACTGATTTTCCTAAATATGAGTGTAATCTCAGCAGAGGTCTCCAGCAAGTGGGGCACAGGTAAAAACTCATGGAAAACATTAAAACAACCAACCACAATCATGAACAATATCAGTATAATACCACCAGTAATCCCATGCCTCTGACATAACATATGTGATTTAGAATGATAAGAGATGATTCTGCACAAACACACTTTAACAACTATTATGAGACATCCACACTCTATGATAGTAACCACGCACACTGTCCTGGCACTGTAACATCTGCTGGAGGTGTTAGGAGATACACTGCTATACCTGTATGAGATATTAACAGCATGGCACAATCCACACTGTCACGAATGATATCCATGCCATTAATGTTGTCAAACACCTATGTATGTAGCGTGTGCATCAGCAGAACAGGAAACACACATCCATCAGCTGTAACAACATGACTGCTGTCCGCACCATTAGGCAATCGTATATGCCACAAAAAGAATACCTAGGTATGGCCAATAAGCTGTGTGACATCTCACTGCAACAAAGGTGGTACACTTCAGTTACACATCACTAGATGCTGTATAGGGAGGTACATGAAGAAGGATGCATTGTACTCAGTTATTGGTGTCATGAAGTCTGGGAACTATGACGGTATTATGGCCTCTGATGTGGATATCCTTCACATACTCAGTACTTGTGTAACATATGAGGGAGTAGTCAGCACTATGACCACAAGCTGTTGGACTTACCACTTACCATCTACCCCAGGACACAGGTCACATACTTACTGGTCTGATTATAGGGTGTGATGTCCACATTATACTTGAGTTGTGTGTTGTTTTCCTGACCTAAACCCCCCATATTTTCATGTCATTGCAGGTATTGTCATGACTGTGGTAGCAATCTTTGGTATGTGTTGATACTGTCTTTATTACACTAATTTCACAGCTGGAGTCAATGATTGCCCACAGTCTGTAGCCCTTCAGGCAGCTGTTTGGACACAGGATGTGTATGTCATCTGTAATGTCCATCACTTAAATAATGGACAGGAAAGGGCTTAGCAGACAGCCCTGATGGACAGAGCTGATAACTGGACCTGAGATATAGGTCACTTCACACATTTCAACTTATTGAGATGCCACATATGTAATACACTGGTCTACCCACTTGGGGATACAGATGTTTATAGCCACATATGACAGTGTAGATTGAATACCTTGGTGTGGATTTGTGTCAAATGCCTTGGCCTGGTCAATTTCGACAAGATGATAATGTTATCATGCATGCCCTTGATGACCTCATTGAGGACATCTGTCAGATGTAACAGACATGATGTAGCATTAACAACTGACACAGGTCTGTTACACACAGCCAGAATATAACTAGTGTCCATTTAGAAGAGGTCCATGATGGTATGTTGGTCTACCTCACAGATGAGGAGAGTCAGGATGTCTCTATACATGTATGCATCAGATGCTGCCCCCCCCCAACTCAGATGGATGGATATTGATGTACACCCTTCTGTGGGAACATAGCTCATGTGGGGGGTGTTTTGAAATGTGTATTCAACTGTATTAGGAAGGTGTATGTGCTGAGTCATGCCATAAGCAATCTGTGATTTTGTCACAGCCTATTGATTCCATGTGATATGCCTGGATGAAGGTAAGACAGTGCATACTGCCTATCATGATCTGGCCTAGGGTTTGAGCACAATCCCCCACACAGGTACTATTTGAGAAACTCTCCCAGCTGGGGAGTAACCCTTACATCACTAAATGGGCAAACAATTGGCTCATTGACAGAACACATACTGTGAACATTGGTGAATCTACCTGTACTAGTAGAGCTGTCACCACTGGCACACCCCAATGATCTGTGCTTGGCCCTTTACTGTTTGGACTCTATTTCTTGACAGTTCAGGCTAAAGTACATGACCTTTGGCTTACCATGTTTGCTGATTCTTGCATATTGGGTGGAATCACCGAGTCCACCAATAATGATAACTACTACAGAAGGAGCTAACACAGACAAACAATTGCCAAGAAATCCACATGACCTACAAATAAATGCTGAAATGTGTCTTTATCTTGTCCTTCTGAAAAGTGGAAGTCCATTTTAATTATCGCTTTGACAACATCCCTGCTATGCTGAAACCCAATGATGCAGGCACTGGAAACACATGTAAATAGCAATCTGAACTTTGACCAACAAGTGTCCACACTAGCATTGGAAGCCTATGTTGTGCACATCATACGTCATGCCATCATATTCAGATCTTAGGATTGTATGACAGCACTGTACTCTAACTTCATTAGAACACTAATAGAGTATAATGCAGTATTTTGCATGTACCTCACCAGACACATGTAGCAGCTGGATAGACCACAGGGCTTTCTCATCAAGAAAACACAGGGCCTATAACCATGCCATAATGCATGTGGATAGATTGAAAGTCATGTCACTGTAATCTGTATTGTATAGGAGCAGGTGACTTCTGCCTGGCCTGCAGGCCAGTCTCTGACCCTGCTGTGGTGGGAATAGTGCATAATCACAAAAGTCTTACAGCTGATGACATCAGCGGTGTCTGTTGAGGAGAATATGGTAATAGTAGTGTCCCACATACTGGTGGAAAAGGCTCTATGTAATGTCAAACAAGAGCACAAACACACACACACACACACACACACACACACACACACACACACACACACACTCACACACACATACACACACACAGTTATCTGCCGTGCAAATAGAACCCCTACCTATCTAAGTGCACAGACTACAGCCCTCTGTATTTAATGCAAGAGCCACAGCTCATGTCTGACTTGGAGTGTCTCAGACATCACTTTATAGCTGATGACATCAGCAGTGTCTTGAAGAGAATATGGTAATAACAGTGTCCCACATGCTGGTGTAAAAGGCTCTATGTAATGTCAAGCAAGATTGTGCGCACACAGACACACACACACACACACACACACACACACATACACACACACAGACACACACACAGTTGACTGCAGTGAGAATAGAACCCCTAGCTATCTTAGTACACAAACTACAGAACTCAGTACTGTATGCAAGCAGCACAGGACAAGTGCGACTTGAAGTGTCTCAGACAACACGTTATAGCTGATGACATCAGCAGTGTCTGGGAGGAGAATATGGTAATAACAGTGTTCCATATGCTGGTGTAAAATGCTCTTTGTAATGTCAAGCAAGAGCGCACAAGCTTGTGCACGCGTGCACGTGCACACACACACACACACACACACACACACACACACACACACACACACACACACACACACACACACACACACACACACACACACACACACACACACACACACACACACACACACACACACACACACACACACACACACACACACACACACACAGTTGACTGCAGTGAGAACAGAACCTCTACCTACCTAAGTACAGAGGCTATAGAACTCTGTACTTTATGCAAGCACCACAGAATAAGTCTGCTTTTGCAAGAGTGCAGGTTAACTTATAGTAGATGACATCAGCAGGTCATGTGGGAGAGCAGATGTCAGGAGGCCTGCATAGGTTCATAGCTTCATAGATTCATAGGAGGTTACCAGCCTAATGGCCCTAGGGTTTTTACAAGCCTAGCCATGTAAAAACACAAGTATCCTTATTGAGCATAGTTAGATGGTTATTATTATCAGAGTGATTTTGGTAGCAGCACCAACTGGCCTTGTCCATAAGGGATATAGGTGCCACCCCAGTGGCGACTTTACAATCACCCATCCAGTTGTCAAGGTTTCACTTAAACAGGGTCATTGAGAAGCACTGCTTCACCTGCAGTGGGAGCTTATTATGGAGTTGTGTCAATCACTGGAGGATATATCTGTCTCCCCATCATGATCTGTTTATGTCACAGGCTAGTTTGAAAACCCTGGAGCAAGTTATTCTTGTCCCATTTGATTTGAAGATGTCCAGCATTTCCAGAAGGGCAGGGTCTCAGACTGATCTGTAGTTCAACCATAGGTCACCTCTTAGTAGCCTGTATGATACTAAGCACAATGACAGGATTATCAGTCTTTCCATGTATGTCATATTTTGGACACCCTGGAGTCTCCCAGTCACAAACCTCTGTGTTTTCTCCAATTGCTGCAGGTGTTTGGTGAGCTACAAACAGAAGGGAGCATTGTATTTAATGTGTGGTCTGATAAGGGTAGAGTACAGCAGAGCTATGACCTCCCTGGCCCTTGATGTGATGTTCACATGTATGAGGTGCACAACGCAGAATGTGTGTCTCACCGCTATAAACACATACTGATGAAAGTGTAGATTAATATTAACATGTGTTCCCAAGTCTCAAAACACTGTGTTTGAGCTTAGGGGGTGCTATGTATATCATAGTTGCCAGGTTTACTTCATTGCCAAAGGGGGCAATGAGGCATTGTTTGCTTTAAGGTTGAGTTCATGAGTTTGGCACCAATCATTTGTCTGTATCAGCCCCTTCTGTAATATGTTCCCATCACTGGGGGAAATCTATATGAGTGCATCTATTTAACAGTCATCTGCAGACTTAGTAAAGCACAGGCCATCTTCCATTGCCTGGGATTCAGATAAATAGTTTCCAAACAGGAGAGGGTCCAGCACAGATCCTTCTGGCATTCCACTGGTAAGTAGGCTAGTAGTAGAGGTGCAGTCCCAAACTTTGACAGGGTGTTTTCTGTTGGTGAGCCAGTTGGCTATCCATCTAGTAATGTATGTCTTAGTTCCCAGATGGGATATTTTCACTAGGAGACATGAATGGGGGGTAGTGTCAAAGGCCTTGGATAACTCCACATAGGCAGTTTGCCCTGTTATCCCACATCCAGGTCCTTGGGGTCAGTATCAAAGAAGTCCACTAGGATTAATAAGCAAGATATAGCCTTTACAAAAACAAAATTATTCAGGTCAAGTGTTTTGAAGATCACCTATATCCCTGTTGATAAGGTCAATACTGATTCCTTCCACAGCCTTGCAGATAAGGATTTTTAGGCTTACAGGTCAATAGCTGTAGTTCTGCATGTTACCAGATTGATGAGCATTGCATATCACTTAACATTGTGTGCTGTATCAATGTTTAATTCAGCATGCATCCCCATAAACATTGTAACACATCTGTTTTAATCTGTTGAACTCCACATTTAGTATATTTGTATACTGATACTCCCATTATACCTTTCATCTATGGTCTACCAAAATACATAAGTCCTTGTCAAATCCACCATTTAGACCCATAGTCTCAGCCAGAGGCTGGGTGACAGAGTCAATTTCTAAGTTTCTTGAAACCCAAATAAAAGTTGGTTTTGACTGTACAGGGCCTATCATGAAGGATACTAATGAATTTTTGCATGAATGGTATAAGTGGTCAAAATCTAATGACTTGAATGGTTGTAGTTTTGCTAAATTAGATATAGATTCTTTGTTTACAGTCATACGCAATGACTATGGACCTCAGTCAGTGAAATAATTTTTGCTTGATTTTACAGAATATATGCAGGCATACATAAATACCCTTTGTCAGCTGTTGATGCTAGTGCCTACAAATAATGTTTTTTTGTTTCAGGAACAGTTATAAAAGCAATTGCAAGGTGTGGCGGTGGGCACTCCAGTCACCAACAGCTATGCCAAAATAATAATGTACATATGGGAAATAAGTTTATTCTAGCTTTTACCATTGCTTTGTTGATGATTTGTTTTTCATTTGGCGTGGAGGCGATAAGACCTTCAATTAATTTTATAAATATGTATCACATACTGTACCTTTTTTGAAGTATAAAAAAATACTTCCCCTGGTAAGATAGACTTTCTTAATATCACAGTTTCCAAGAATATGAAGTGCAAGATAAATACTACTGTAGATCAGAAGCCCATTAAACAGAATGCTTACTTACATAGTATGCATCCACACTTTATGTTTAAAAATATTGTGAAAGGTCAAATGCTGAGAGTGGCAAAACTCAGTACTTCAGATCATATGAACTTACAATTGAATAAACGTTCTTCAGATTTTATTGATACAGGCTACAAAACTGATGATATTAATATTATGTGTGACAACATCAAACAGTAGCATTTAGCTGAGACTAAACTCATATTTTCAGCTAGTAGTCATCAGAAGAGTAAGAGGATAGATCCCAGGTACACATCTAGATATCTTTTATCCTATAACAGAAATACAGGAAATAAATTCTCCTCACCACTACTAAAGACACCAAGGGTAGACAAATGAACAAAGAAAAAAGACCTTAGGTGTCGTCCACAGCTTCAGGCTTCAGACTGTTAAAGCACAATTTATTAATCGCTTAAAAAGTGAAGCTGACAGGATGTAAACTTCACTAGAACATGATGAACTGAAAATAGTTAAATATCCAAGCAGTTGTCATCCACAGCTTCAAACTTCAGGCTGTTAAAACTCAATTTATTGAAAGCTTAAAAAGTGAAGCTGAAAATGCAAACTTCACTGAAGTACTGAAATGATTAGCCTAGTAATTAACATCCACAACTTCAGGCTTCATTTTGTTAAAGCACAGTTAATAGATGCTTGGTAAGCAAGGCTGACAAAAACATATGCTTCACTGGAGTGTAAAAAGCTGATGAAATTGTCCAAACGATACAGCTTCAAACTTCAGCCTGTTAAAACTCAATTTATTGAAAGCTTAAAAAGTGAAGCTGACAAAATGCAAACTTCACTGAAGTACTGAAATAATTAGCCTAGTAATTAACATCCATAACTTCAGGCTTCAAGTTGTTAAAACACAGTTAATAGATGCTTTGTAAGCAAAGCTGACAAAAACATATACTTCACTGGAGTGTAAAAAGCTGATGAAATTGTCCAAACGATAAGCGCTTTCGGCAGATGCCATCTTCAGATCGTATAAAAGTGTGGTTAGCTCTTCCTGTTTATAAAGGAAACACAATCAAGAGCTGGTAGCTAATTGTCTTTGGTGTTCTTAAAGGCAAAGGACAAAAATAAATGTTCAAAGTGGAGATCTGTCTCCTATAATGTAGTTCAATGTTAGAAATGCTAGAATCATGTATTAATGTTTGGTAGGTTTCTTCTAGATTTTAGAACAGGTCTGAGAGGTACTATTGTATTGAGACCTGGGGGTCGATTGGCTCTAAAATTATTGATCCAAAAGATCTCTCTCAATTCTGTCCTGTTATGGACATCTCCTTCTCTGATGTTTTGGGTGACCACTTCCAAAGCTTTAAACAAGAAATTGTGTGTAGGATGGACCAATACGTGTGCTGCTAAGGCATTATGTGGAACTTTCTGATCAATGTCTCTGACATGTCATAGAATGCGATCCTTTAGTCGTTGGTCAGTTTTACCAAGGTAAAAAGCTTGGCACTTGCGACAGGTAGCCAAATAGATTATGTGGCTAGTAGTACAATCAGCATAAACATCGAAATGAAAGGTACGTCCAGATACTGGATGAAGAAAAGTATTACTAGTATCTAAGTAAGGACAAGCTTTGCATCTGCAGCATTTAAAAGTACCTTTGAGGTCTGATAGTGGACCACTACATTTAAAGCCATCTTTATGGCATAGTAATCTCTTGATATTCTTTTTATTCTTGTAAAGAAACCTGGGTCTCTCTCCAACGATGTTCTTTATTTTGTCATCTGCTGTCAGAATCGGCCAACATTTCCTGATCACTTCACAGACCTGTCGATTGTCTGAACTGTAAGTAAGCATACATCTAAGTTGTTGAGGTGTTGTAACATTAGACTGTCTTTGTGATGCTTGTTCAGACCTCTCTGAGTAATAAGGTTGACCTCTTTGCTTTCTATAGGCTTGCACCTGTGAAATTGGTGGAAAATTGTTTTCCTGGTAAGCCTTATCCTTCAAATATCTACGTAGACTGGATTGCTCTTCCAAGAATTCCTCCTCATCAGTACATAGTCTTGAGACTCTTAAAATTTGATTGTCAAAGATATTATCAAAAATATGTCTTGGGTGCATGCTCTGCCTGTGTAAGAAATGAATTTGCCAGGTCTCTTTCCTATGCACCCCAGTGGAGAGACCTTGAATTGGATCTAAACGTATCTTGACATCCAAGAAATCTATGACTGAGGATGAGTGTCTCATTTTGAACTCAAGGAAGTCAGTGCTGTTGTTAATAAAGCTGACAAAAAGATCCAATTGGTCAATACCTCCTTTCCATAAACAAAAATCATCATCCACAAATCGCCCATAATAGACAAGTTCATTCTTCCAGATATTTCCATCACTGAAGATTGTTTTAAATTCCCACTCAGCCAAGACCAAGTTTGAATAACTGTTGGCACATGGAGTTCCCATGGCCACACCCCAGGTTTGCAAATAAAAGGTATCTCCATACATAAAGATGTTATTCTCAAGGATTAATTCCAGCAGAGAGAAAAGAGATTCCTTTGTTAAATTATGTCTAATCAGAAAATCATGTAAGGCCCTCAGGCCATACTCATGGGGGATCACAGTAAAGAGACTGGTTGTGTCCATAGTTACAAGTGGAAGGTTATCAAAACTACCCAGAGACTTAACAGTGGAGAACAAGTCTTTCAAGAAGCTGCCTGTATCCTTTAAGACAGTGGTAGCATAAGGCAAAGCTTTCTTGAGTTCATTTTTAACATACATGGATATGGATTCAGTGATCCATCCTCTCCCAGAGACAATGGGACGTAAGGGAGGGTCCAAAAGATCTTTATGTATCTTAGGTAATCCACCAATGCTGGGAAACATAGGATGAGGTGTTTCAAAAAATTCATACAAATCTTGACTGATCCTCCTTTCCATCAATAGATCATAGGTGCTCCCTCTGATACGTTTAATTCTCTGATTTACTTCTTTCTTACTCAATTTGCGATAAGTCATGTTGTCATCCAACATCAGTGAAACTTTATTACGATACCAGTCTGCATCCATCACTACTATGCAGCCACCTTTATCTGCTGGTTTGATCACCAAGCTATCTGTCCTTCTCAGCTGTTGGAGAGCCGCTTTTTCTTTCCTGTTTAAATTATAGAAACAATTCTTAACTTTATCTGCTGTACCTCTCACCTTATTTATCTCATCCTCACACAATTTCATAAAAAGTTCTACTTGGGGAGGGTTAACTGGAGTAAATAAACTCAGTTTCTTATAGGTCTGCTGTTCTTTCGTAGAACACATTTCAGGGACACATTCCTGCAAAACAACCTAACATCCGTCATGAATTCATTCACATCAGAAGAAACAGCTGGAATAAAACTCAGCCCCTTGTTTAACAGGCTGATAACATCAGGATCCAGGGTGATCTTAGATAAGTTAACTACTAAGTCATTACCCCCAATATTTAGTCCACAAACTTCTTCCGTTTGCGTTCTTCACTCTGCGTCCTCTGTGGCCTGTACGAATTCTCCCTCACAAAAACCGGCAACGGCCAGTTTACTGGTAGGTGCATCATCGCTTCTTTAGGTCTAGTAGCATAATTGATGGTGGTGTTGGAATTACTATCATCATTGGTATCATTAGCACCAGTACCTCCCAGATCCCTGGTGACAATATCAGTGCTGACAGTAGGAACCTCCTCTCCTGTAGATAAAGTCGAAGAGGGAAGAGAACTTGATGAGGTAGTAGTTGTTCGAGAAGGATGCAAAGTGTTAACAGTCTCTTTTACAGCCAAACCTTGTATGGCTTTCCTTTATTTGGTAGTTGAAAAATTGGGACGTCCACGACTAGTATTGTCCTCTCTAGGCCATTCAAAGATGTGACCGTTAGTAAAATCCCTATGATCTCGATTCAGTTTACCCATTTTTTTGTAGTTTAAGCTTATTATCAAAAGTGTTTAAATTCACTTGTAACTGTTCAATCTGGCTTAAATGCTGGTCCTGCAAATCACAACGTTCCAGTTCTTCTTGTTTCTTAGAAATAAAAGAGGAAATTTGTTCTTCTTCAGGTTTAAAAAAATCGATGAGCAGCCTCATATATTTTTGGCTAGTTTCCAAATTGATCCTTTGCCATTGGGCTAATAGCTCCGGATAAGTGTTTCCATAGGATGAAAGGCATTTAACTCTCATTCCTCTTGGTACTATCTGATGAAATAGGCAAGCTTCCAAATGGAAGCGTTGCCATTGAAGCCTTTTAAGGCGATGAGCAGCATTTTCTACTTCACGAAGCGTGTCAGAAAAACTAGCATCTACTGCAAGGTTTGTAGTATTAGGTGCTAAACAGTCACTACTAAAATTAATAGTTAAAAGTGGATTTGCAATGTCTCTAGAAAAAACAGGAAAATTGCATGATTTCGCTTTCACTGCTGCTCCTGTTTGCCCTTCTGCCATGTGTAGAGTGGGAGAAACAAACAACAAAACAGGAAATAAATTCTCCTCACCGCGACTAAAGACACCAAGGGTAGACAAATGAACAAAGAAAAAAGACCTTGGGTGTCGTCCACAGCTTCAGGCTTCAGACTGTTAAAACACAATTTATTAATCGCTTAAAAAGTGAAGCTGACAGGATGTAAACTTCACTAGAATATGATGAACTGAAAATAGTTAAATATCCAAGCAGTTGTCATCCACAGCTTCAAACCTCAGGCTGTTAAAACTCAATTTATTGAAAGCTTAAAAAGTGAAGCTGACAAAATGCAAACTTCACTGAAGTACTGAAATGATTAGCCTAGTAATTAACATCCACAACTTCAGGCTTCAAGTTGTTAAAGCACAGTTAATAGATGCTTGGTAAGCAAGGCTGACAAAAACATATGCTTCACTGGAGTGTAAAAAGCTGATGAAATTGTCCAAACGATAAGCGCATTCGGCAGATGCCTTCTTCAGATCGTATAAAAGTGTGGTTAGCTCTTCCTGTTTACAAAGGAAACACAATCAAGAGCTGGTAGCTAATTGTCTTTGGTGTTCTTAAAGGCACAGGACAAAAATAAATGTTCAAAGTGGAGATCTGTCTCCTATAATGTAGTTCAATGTTAGAAATGCTAGAATCATGTATTAATGTTTGGTAGGTTTCTTCTAGATTTTAGAACAGGTCTGAGAGGTACTATTGTATTGAGACCTGGGGGTCGATTGGCTCTAAAATTATTGATCCAAAAGATCTCTCTCAATTCTGTCCTGTTATGGACATCTCCTTCCCTGATGTTTTGGGTGACCACTTCCACAGCTTTAAACAAGAAATTGTGTGTAGGATGGACCAATACGTGTGCTGCTAAGGCATTATGTGGAACTTTCTGATCAATGACTCTGACATGTCGTAGAATGTGATCCTTTAGTCGTTGGTCAGTTTTACCAAGGTAAAAAGCTTGGCACTTGTGACAGGTAGCCAAATTGATTATGTGGCTAGTAGTACAAGCAGCATAAACATCGAAATGAAAGGTACGTCCAGATACTGGATGAAGAAAAGTATTATTAGTATCTAAGTAAGGACAAGCTTTGCACCTGCAGCATTTAAAAGTACCTTTGCGGTCTGATAATGGACCACTACATTTAAAGCCATCTTTGTGGCATAGTAATCTCTTGATATTCTTTTTATTCTTGTAAAGAAACCTGGGTCTCTCTCCAACGATGTTCAGAATCGGCCAAAATTTCCTGATCACTTCACAGACCTGTCGATTGTCTGAACTGTAAGTAAGCATACATCTAAGTTGTTGAGGTGTTGTATCATTAGACTGTCTTTGTGATGCTTGTTCAGACCTCTGTGAGTAATAAGGTTGACCTCTTTGCTTTCTATAGGCTTGCACCTGTGAAATTGGTGGAAAATTGTTTTCCTGGTAAGCCCTATCCTTCAAATATCTACGTAGATTGGATTGCTCTTCCAAGAATTCCTCCTCATCAGTACATAGTCTTGAGACTCTTAAAATTTGATTGTCAAAGATATTATCAAAAATATGTCTTGGGTGCATGCTCTGCCTGTGTAAGAAATGATTTTGCCAGGTCTCTTTCCTATGCACCCCAGTGGAGAGACCTTGAATTGGATCTAAACATATCTTGACATCCAAGAAATCTATGACTGAGGATGACTGTTTCATTTTGAACTCAAGGAAGTCAGTGCTGTTGCTAATAAAGCTGACAAAAAGATCCAATTGGTGAATACCTCCTTTCCATAAACAAAAAACATCATCCACAAATCGCCCATAATAGACAAGTTCATTCTTCCAGATATTTCCATCACTGAAGATTGTTTTAAATTCCCTCATAAACTCATAAAATTGTCTAAGGCCAGCTTCAAGAGAAAAATTGCACAGGACACTAAGGATAATCACAAGGCTTTCTTTAGTTATGTTAGGAACCTGGGTGGTAATTCCCAGATATGCTCAGAATTAGTCCTAAATGACAAAAAATACAGCGAACCCACAGACATTGCCAACATCCTAGCTGACAGGTTCAGTGCAAACTCCCCCCCCCCTCCCCACCAAAAGGGCAAATATCTATCCCAGCAGAGTGCTGCCCCCCTGACATCTCAGATGCTCAGGTAAGAGCCTTCCTCTCCAAAGCACAAAACACAGCATCAATGGGACCAGACGATGTCCTGGGCTGCGTCCTACATGAACTCCAAGAAGAGCTAAACCCAAACATAAAACTACTGTTCAATCTCAACCTTACTACAGGATATGTGCCCAAAGAGTGACGTACAGCAACAGTGGTCCCTCTTCATAAAGGTGGTGCCTCAACGGATCCTGGAAACTATTGCCCCATAAGCCTGACTAGCTTGGTCTGCAAAGCTATGGAAAGGATCATCATGGACCTCATAAATAAAGATATTGGGGACCTACAGACACTGGATCCTACCCAGTTTGGCTTTGTTAAGGGCAGATCCTGCCTCTTAAACCTGGTTGATTTCTTTGAAACAGTCACCAAGGCCATTGACGAGGGGCAGGTGGCCCACACAGCCTACCTGGACCTCGCAAAAGCCTTCGATACAATACCCCACTCGGGCATTATAGATAAGCTCACCAGCTTAAATATAAACCCCTATGTCACTAGATGGATTGCAAACTGGCTCAAGGACAGACCCCACATGGTTATAATTGCTGGAGCCATGTCAGACTCCAAACCAGTTACAAGTGGTGTCCCACAAGGCTCAGTCCTGGGACCTCTCTTGTTCGGTATATATTTCTCGGAGGTACAGGCCAACACGGAAGGACTGTGGCTGACCAAGTTCACAGATGACTGCAAACTGGGCACCATAATCGACTCTCCAGCCGACACAAGCATCCTCCAAAAGGGCCTCATAGAAACAGACAACTGGTGCCAGAGCCATGGCCTCAAGCTAAATGCCAAAAAGTGTATAGTCATCCCCTTTGGCAAAAACAAAGTGCCACAAATTACCACATAGGTGGTAATCCATTAAGTACAGAAGAAGTAATTAGGGACCTGGGGACCCAAGTTGATAGCAATCTCTCATTTGACAACCACGTGGCCAAAGTGGTTAGAAAAACATTTTATATAGCCCACCTAATCATGAAGGGATTCACATCTAGATCAGGGGTGGTCATCGTGCCTCTTTACTCATCCCTCATCAGGCCCATAATTGAGTACAATGCCCCTTTTGGGATGTACCTTACCAGACACCTGCAGCAACTGGAAAGACCCCAAAAGTACCTCACCAAGAGGATCAAAGGGCTCAAACAGATGTCATATGCTGCCCGGTTAAAGAAACTCCAGCTCTACTCAGTGGCATACCACCTGTTCAGAGGCGATCTGTGCCTGACATATAAAGCCATGTCCAACCCGGAATTAATGGACATGCTGCACCTCAGAAAATCCAAATCCCATCGAGCTACGTGCTCGAGTGACTTGAACCTCGGCACTGAAATAAATAGGACATGCTGGAGGGACAGATTCATAACCCAGAGGCTCCCTTCACTCTGGAATAAAATCCCAGTCCAGGTTAGGCAGAGTCCCTCATTGACTCTCTTCAAGAGGAATCTTGATGAGTGGATGGGAGATCATAGGTTTAGCCCGGGTATCACTTCTGTGTCACTGTTAGACAGAGGCACAGTATACTAACCTCGAAAAAGGGCATAGCAAAATAAATTTAAAATGGGTGGCGAAAGCCAAACACATTCTGGCTAGGCTTATAAATGCCCTAGGGCAGATAGCCTAGTATGAACCTATGAACCACCTATGAACCTATGAACCTACAGACTATCTTTTTAGTTATATCTAATTTGCCCTGTTAGGAACTATATAGTTAGAAACTGTTCTGTTTTTGTCATAGTGCATTTTTTTCATTGTGCTTGCTTTTCATCTTGTTTAACAAATTCTTAATAAATTAAATAAAAAAATAAAATTAAACTGTGTTCCACAGCAATATGTTGATTATGCTAGGACATGCCTTCTTCGCAAAAGGTTCAGCAATGAGGTCATTGGTAATAAAAGTAAACTACGACTTCAGTAGAGGATAAATAGCAACAGTACATATTGAAGGGATACCTTTTACCCACTCATGTATTTTCCTTATCCGCTAACTGAATATTGTATAAAACTGTGGTTGCATACTATTTTGTTTTTATTACATACTGTCCTGTATCTTAATTTCCATGCTCTATAATCCATTTTTGACTTCCCAATAAAACTTGCAAAATTATGTCATCCATGAGAGAAATAATTAAGCTGAATCCCACAATGAGCAAACAACCTAAAACCCAGGATTCTTTTTGGTTTAAATAACAGGGCTGAATTTTTTTTTTTTTTTTATTTATTTTTTGTGATTCAGCAAGTGAGGGGGATTTTTCCTTGTCTTTCTGTAGCACTTATAACACTTATGAAAGTTTATAAAAGCTGTCTGAGTAGCATGATATCTTAAACTTGAAAACATTACTGTAAATGTCAGTTACAGTTAAGACCATTTGCCAATGCAGTCCCCTAATGGCTTCAACCATTGCACATGCTATCACATATACTATGAGAATATATCCTCTTTTGTTATAAAACTTTGATGCATACTATGATTTATACTAATAAATATAATATAAGGTGGTTATATTTAGAATACGTCAAAGTCTATTACTAAAATATGCTCAACTATACCATAATGGCACAGACTTTTACAAAGCAAATCAAGCACATCAAAAATAACATCTCTGAGTACTATTAAGCCTTTAGAATCTTCCCATAGTCTATGCATGTGGCACACACACACACACACACACACACACACACACACACACTCACACACAGACACACACACACACACACACACACACACACACACACACACTAGTCAAATCTTAAAGGCTTCCTTAGAGTTCTTCCATATCTGGAGTCAGGTATGTTGTCTACAATAATCTCTGCAAAGATAACTGTTCTGATTCCATCTGTGACTGCTTGTGACAATGTGAGGTATTGCCAGCTATGCCAGGAGATGTAGGGCAGTGGATGTATAACATTATGCCAGCACAGCTAGCTAGAATATTGTAAATAATTAGATGTCATTTGTATATTGAACTAATATGTAAAGATACTTCGGTTGAAAAATGTATTTGTAAAGTTGCTTGTGTTAAAAATGTATCAACAGTGTTCCCTGCTGGACAGAAAAGAAATATACATGTATTTTTGTAACTGTTTAAATGTATATGTTTTAACAGAGGATACTGGAAGAGAAGAGGTTAATCCCAAACTTAGAAATTAGTACAAAATTAAATTACTGGGCCTAGGCCATTAAGATGCTACCTCACAGTTCTGAATGAAGCCAGACATGCAATGTCTGTAAGAAGTATGGTTTACTAGCTCCTGTAGGAAGAGTGGAAGTGTTTTATTGTTTTATGACTTTCAGGAGCTGCAGCTGATCTTAACAAGGCTCTGTGTGTATTATTGATATCAATGTGCTAAATTCTGACAGCTTCTAGCCAGTGTGGGTGCATGGGAACCAGACATCAGATGACCAGATGTATTTGATGTAATTCTGTAATCTAGTACAAAAAATACCTGACAAAGAAGGCTCACTCACCTACTTTATCTTGCCTTGCTGTAGTAAGTAACTTAGGAATAGTAATTCTTGAGATCAGTCAGCAAAATATAGTGAGATTAGTTAAGTACTGTTTATCTGTATCTGTGTGAATTTTTTTACCTGTGTTATTTTAATATTTTCTGTGGTTGAAATTCTTTTGTTTATTGTAACTAGATACTTAGCATTTAATGTTCTTTTATTATTTATTATTAAATACATTTAAACATTTGCTTCTAGCTGGTCCTTTAGAGAATATTTTAACCTTTGAGAGTACTTGTATCTGTTTGGTGACTCGGTCGCCACTTCTGAAAGCCTTACTACATTGGCCAACTACCATTTGTATTAATATTAATTTCACTCAGTATAATTGGGTACCCTTGTATGAGCCTTAGAGTAGCTGGCTTGGGAGTGTCTGGTGGCAGTAACTACCTTATAGTGTGGGTAGAATGGGGCATAGCTAGTAAACCTGTCCCAGCCTTTCCCAGGTGTGTGTGTGTGTGTGTGTGTGTGTGTGTGTGTGTGTGTGTGTGTGTGTGTGTGTGTGTGTGTGTGTGTGTGTGAGTGTGTATTTGCGAATCAAATCTCAAAGAGTGTGTATGTCTCAGCTATTTGGAGCAGGGACATGAAGCACTGGTTTCACAGAGAGAGAGTGGTGTAGGACTTGGCTTGGACACTTGGTTGAGGACTTAAGTCTACAGCTGTGCCAGTGGAGAGCCTTACTGAGGACCTGAGGAGAGACAGTGAGAGAAACCCAGACCCCTGGCTGAGTGTGTTCCCTATGTGCTCTTAAGAGAAATTGTGCTTTCTGTAGAGAACTGCATCAGGAAATACTGGGTGTATCCATTTTTTGTTCCAAGTGAATGTCCCTCTAGAGTGTCAGGGTATGCAGGGCACACTGTTGATACATTTTAACACAAACTTTACAAATACATTTTCAGAACAAGCATCTCTACAAATCAGTTTGATATACAAATGACATATAAGTCTTTACTGAATTCCAGCTAGCTGTGCATATGTTACACATTCACTGCCCTACTTCTCCTGGCATAGCTGGTAATATCTCACATCATCACATTCCTCTTCAGCACTGTTACTAGAATGGAATGAAAGGGGTGCAGGCATTCCGGGACATGATAAAAGGCATACTGATCTGGAAATCCACATCATTTGTGCTTTTGGGTAGCTGTTCATATCTGCAGTCTCGTTAGTTGTGATTGTGATTATGACTGCTTAAGTTATTTGCTTGCAGTGAATGGTCTATGTTAGGAACCTTGTATTTGCAATATTCCATACTGTATTACTACAATATAAAATAGTAGCATGGCACTGGCTTTTAAAATGAAAATCAAGCACACTAAAAATAATATTTTGTTTATTTTAAGATCTATTAAGTCATTGAATTTAGCTTGAGATAAGTTATTATAATAAACATGTAATTATATATTTAGTTTATTTTGATGAGTAATAATATAACTGTAATTTTGATTTGGAATGCAACAGGTAAAGTAATATTGTAAAAAAATAAATAAAAATTAAAAATAATATTTTTTAATGTGGGGAATACATAATTATTACTTAGCTAATATGCCTGACTATTGGATGGTCTGTTGACTAGTCTACTTACCTGGTGAAAAAAGTGCAGTAAATAAATAAAGAAAGAAACAAAACTGCAGCAAAGAGCTAATATTGGTCTTTACTAGTACTGCAGAAAGTGCTATTGTGTATCAGTTATGAGCAAAAATTATAGGAGGTCTGTATCATATTATCAAAGGTTCAGTTCCATGAACCTTCATTCATTGAACTGACTCTCCTAAGCAAATGTTCACATCAGCAAATTTCTAAAACAGGGAATGGAATTTGTTGACCAACATTGCGACCATCACACAAAACAGCAGTATGCCAAACCAACTCATGAGGGGGCTCCACACCCCACACACCCCCACCTATATATACCAACTCTGAGATTGCACTACATTGGGGAAAAGGTAAAATTTCCTGATGTTGGCCAACTAATTCCATGCCCTGTTTAAGGTACTTTCTGATGTGAACATTCACTTAAGTGAACATTCACTGTTGACGGTTCAATGAACAGAGGTTCGTGGAGTTGAACCTTTGGTTATACGATATAGACACAAATTATAGGTCTTTCATGGAGGACATTATTTTGGTCCTCAGCTATAGGCTGATGAGGTTACCAACTTGAGGATTGTCCAGGGTGGCATTTGATCTAACCACAATACTACTCTCCTTGAATATTTCTCAGACTCCTGGACATTCAAACTGCTCTTGTAGATTTATTTTGATTATTTGGAATTTTCATAGTGGCTTCAGTATTTATTTCTAAAGTCTCTTGCCAACTTCTAGAAATGTTTTGTTTTATCATTCTCTTAGTAGGTCAGACATTCATTACCTTTGTCAGGTTCTAGTCTGTTCTACAAAGATTTCTTTATTTTTCTTCTGCAGATTTATGGATGCATTTTTCCCAGTACAGAAGCTTTATTCTAACACTCATGCACATTTTTAACATGTTACTCTTTCTCTCCCTTTTAAATCAGATACAAGTTGACTGTATCTGTTATAACAAGTTTTCTGGTTATCCTGACTTCT